>NW_027507903.1:527608329-527677113 GCF_037356315.1 Lithobates pipiens | reverse complement strand
ATCAATTGCCACTAAGATGGAATTAGCAGTTAAGGTATGGTTCTCAATGGTTTGTAGTAGATGCGTTGTATCCTTCACATATGAGGGCATACTCAAAACAAATGGCTGTAGAAATGAATCAATGACTTTACTAAGATTTTCAGTTATTCCCCCTTTCCCTGAAACGATCGGCCGGCCAGGAGGTCTTGTTTGGCATTTATGGATCTTTGGTAAACTATAGAAGGTGGCAGCCTTAGGGTATTTAATTCCAATAAAGGCATGTTGGTCCTTTGTGATACCACCCTGAGCCAAGGCTGCATCTATTAACTTATAGAATTTGTTGTAAAAAGTCTGTATTAATGTACTCGGGATAGTCCTATACCATTCTTTGTTGTCTAGAATTTCTTGGCACATGCGTACATAATTTGAGTTGTCCATAAGGACAACATTGCCCCCCTTGTCAGAGGGTTTTATTGTGATGTTGACGTTGTTTGTCAGCATGTGAAGAGCTTTTATTTCTTCTACATTTAAGTTGTTAGGGTGAGATTTCCTAGATGGCAATTTGCGGATATCCCTAGATACTTGTTTAACAAATGTATCAATGTTTGAGTTTAGACTTAGAGGTGGAAATTTACCTGAGGGTTTTTTGACCATAGACCCAGGGGTGTTGGGGGTTCATTCGTTGTATCCAATAACATATCCAGATCTATCTGGTCTATGAGGTCCAGAGTATTGTTTTCTCGTATAGAAGTGTCAGATCTCTCAAGGCCTTAAATTCTCTCATACTGAGTTTAGGGTAATCAATGGCATTGATATCAGTAGCATTCCTAGTGTGCAGGCTCTTTAGCAACAGCCTGCGTGCAAAAAGTTGTATGTCTGTGATGGTCCCAAAGGGATCACAGTTTTCTTGTGGGCAAAATGTTAAACCACGCGCCAGAACCGCAGTTTCCACTGGTGATAGCGCGTAGGACGAAAGGTTGATCACACTGAAGGATTCGCTTGGATCCGTGTGACAAATGCGTCCAAGTTTCCTACTCCCTTGTTTAGTCGGGGTGAGGGAAATCCCCGCTTCGGGTTTAAAGAGTTCTGACCAGTTTCCAAATCGGATACATGGTTTTCCCTATTCTTGCCACTGCTTGTCCCATTAGTATTGGTGACGTCAGCCTTCTGGCTAACTTCCATAGATGATAGCATGATTTCCCTTCCTCTCTCATTACATGTCCCATTGCTGCGGACGGGGTCGGCCATCTCATCAAAATATGTGTATGGGGGGTCTAATGGTGCCAACACGGCATGTGATGTAGCTTGCAATTCCTTATATGTACTTGAACTTTCTGTTGGAATGTTGTCAGTGATACGTTTTTTACTATTTCCTTCCGGGGAATCCTTATTGCTTCTATTTCTTTTAAATTTGCCCCGAGGTTTCTGCATAGATTTAGCTCCTTCATTGGAGTTGGGCATGGCTTTAGATTTAGTGGTATTTCTTGTAGCGGGATGCACTTTCCCACTAGTATTATTATGAGGTGGTGTATTCGTATTCCATTTGTATGCCCGTCCTTCTGAGAAGGCAAACTTGTCCCTCCAATATTTGGCCTCCTTCTTGCCCAAAATGCTCTTATTGTGGAAAGATAAATCAGCACGGAGTTTAGTCCGGGATTCCACAAATAGAGCATGAGAGGCAAACGGTTGTAAGGCCTTTTCTAGGATACAAATCTCCTTGTCTAGGAGTGCAATTTGCCTGGTATACTCTTTGGTGAGGATAACCATCATTTGCTGTGAGCAAGCATTCAAGTTTGCCTCCCATTCAGTTTTACATTCACTACTAATTGAATCTACATTGGTGGACCCGAAGGCCCCAAAGGGTTAATTTTCTCCTTGTTGTATCTATCAAAAGATTTTATGTGCCAGAACAGTGCTGATTTTTTCTCAAGTAATTTCATCAATTTAGAAGTGAGAGTGGTAATCTCTGTGTCAGCTCGATCGTTCTTCTCAAACTCAGTTTCATACCCTAACATCAAAGTGTCCCATTCATGACCTTGAAACATATTCATATTCACTGTAGACATATTGTGTACATAAACAGAGTATATATATATACACCTCAATCACATCAAAATACTACTAAGTCAAGCTCATGTTTAAACCCTTGAGTGTTCAATTGCGGGGGAGGGGAGATCAGAGAAAGAAAAAGGAGTATGAAAGGAGAGTGAATAAGAGAGAAAAAGAAATGGAGAAAAGAGAAGAAAGACGAGAGAAGAAAAAGGGTGTTTAACCACCTAGTTTGAATAGTATTGGAAAGAACACACTGCTGACAAGAGCAAGAAGGGTGCTGCTCACCCCTATAAATCAGAAAAATAAAACGAATTCCCCCACCAACGGGATTTTTAGGCAGCAATAAACAATAAGCATAGCATACTATATAAAAAAGATTACTTTATTGTGTGGTAAAAACATGAGCTTCACCCAGGTATTTAAAATAAAAAGATATAAATAGAACCAAGCTTGTACATACAAAAATTGCAATGACAATTGGGCATACACTAAGCAGACCTAACTATAAATATACTGTATAAGATTAGTAACAGCAAAAATAAATAAATTTATAGTTCTAACGCGTTTCAACCACTAGGGTCTTCTTCAGAGATAGTCTGTTGATAGAGAGACAAGATACAACTTAATAAATCTATCGAATAGGATTAGTATTAAACATATTCTAGATTTGTTAGTGTAATTACCCAGTATGGTATTGCCGAGAGGTTCATACAAATTATAATGCTTAATGGTGGAGTTTACCCAGGTTCATGCTTAGACGTCCTTCACAAGTTACAAAAGATATATGATCCATGCATCTCGCCACAGAATCCAGCAGTGGGGTGAGGGTCGGAAGCCCAGAGGCGCGGCTCACGAGCGGTCACACGACAAAACCCTATGCCCCACAAAGGTTGTAGGGAATAGGTGCAAGCGTAGGCAGCCTGCCTGTATGGTAAGTCACGCCTGTGATGAAATCCCAACATAATCGCAATTAGACATATATATTTTTATATTTGTTTTTTATATTCTATATTATATATATATATAGACCCACATATGGGTATGGAGATATCTTATATATGATTTGTGTGCATATAAAGGGAATATCCCCAGATATCTGTATTCACATCCAAAAAAAAAAAAAAAAAAAAAAAAAAAAAAAAAAAGGGGGGGGGGGGGGGGGGAAAGGGAGGGAAGGGGGGGAAAGAAAAACAAAACTCAAAAGCCAAACACATATTAGAAAGAAGGAACAGAAACAACAAACGTGGATGAAATCAAACGTGAAATGACATATGGTAGGAATAGTGTGTGTGATGACAACCCGATATTGGGTGACTGGAGTAAATGAGTGAGTGAATGATGTGCAGGTGAAGTGAATAATGAGGTGAGAAGTGTGGGTGTTGGTGTGATGAAAAAAGTTGGAGGGATAACATATTAGGAAATCAGAGTGACAATGGGAAGAGTGCATAGGGGTGCTAGTGACGGATAAAGGTAAAAATGAAAATGCATGAAAATGCTAATGTTGAACTAGTGAGAGGTGACAAAAAAAAAAAAAAAAAAAAAAAAAAAAAAAAAACAACCATTCAGATGTGATAAACCATGTTTATACTGAAAGTGATAACAGTTACCTGGATAGCTGGGCTGAACAAAAGATTCCCAAAATGGAAAAGGGGAGACAGTAGCTGGGAAACTATCCCGGGAAGAGTGCCAGATACGGTCAATAACTCCTAGTCCATAGGGGCACCCCCATCTAAGAATGAATAGAATGATAAAGCGAGCTAGCTGTTAGAAAGGCTAGTTTTTCAGAAGTTTATTTAAGTAAAATGGGGGCATGTCAGCCAGGTTAGCAAATAATCAAACTTACCAACCAGGGATTCAAAGATACGAGAGTCCTTGTTTGTGTACAGGAGCTGATGTTTGCTGCCAAGTATACTGTGTTATATAGTGCCCCGGGATTGCATCACAGGCATGGCCGCCCACCCATTGGCTGGTACCGCCTATTATTGCTTGGCCGCCTAAACAGGTCGACCTCGTGTGAACGCCCCGGCGTCCCGGAAGGTCGTAAAGCGACCCCGAAACTACGTCACTTCCGACGCAAATGCACGACGTGATTGCGTCACGTCCGTCCGTACGAAGGGTCAGACGAACGTGAGGCACGTCCGGAAGTGTTCAGGGACGCCACCGACAAGGAAATACGTGTCTCCAATGGCTGGGCGGGACCAGCCCGCACCAGTCATATAGGGAGACATCTGTGGAGAGAGCCCTGCATGTGCACAGACAGGGGTCCCTCCTACCTTTGTCGGGGAGTCGCGGCAAAAGAGGCAAACAGCCCCCCACACACCACCTCCTCCACATAAAAGCGGAAGGGCATTGGAAGCAATGTGCGGAGGGACCATAAAAGTGGGGGACAAGCATAAACCCGGGTCAGGTCAATGTGGGGATATGTCGCTACTGTCCAATACCTCCCCTGGCCCCCAGAACAGGGATGGGGTGAAGGTGTGTGGGTAGAAGGCGGGGAGGGGAAAAAAAAAAAAAAAAAAAAAAAAAAGGGGGGGGGGGGGGGAAAGGGACAGGCGACCGATCCCAACACACCATTAGCTAAAAGAAGCCATTTGCCTAACCAAAGACAAAAATAAAAATAACATCTTTTTAAGATTATTACATATACACATATAGCATGCATGTCCCGACGTGCAAACGCACGTCTTTATTCAAGGACAGACAGAGTAAATATATAGCTAAGAGAATATATACAAACAGCAAAAATGAAGTGATAACATAATTATACAATAAATCACAGAAGAATATGGTGTTCAATTACGAACACTATACCATGGTACCCTGTTTAGTTGTAATCATAATAATTAGAGATTATCAACAATTTATGATAGGGGCATGGTCAGGGGATGTTCCTAGATACTAGGGATCGGAGGCTGCCCTGTTGGATTTTATGTCCTGCATGAATATAAACACATATAACCTCAAGTTTACTGTGACATATGACACTCAGAGCATTACGTTCTTAGATGTCACTATAGGACGCACCCCAGATAATTCCATTTTCACCTCTCTATACCGAAAAAGCACTGCCGGCAACACGGTATTGCACGCAGATAGCTTTCACCCCGTGGCCCTAAAACGGTCTATACCCTACGGCCAATATCTCCGCCTCCGTAGAAACTGTTCTAATGACAGTCTCTTTAAAGAAGAGGCACAGAAACTTCAGACTAGATTCCTTGCGCGAGGATACAGTCGCTCCTGCCTTCGCAGGGCTTACAACAAAGTTGCAGTGTTACCACGCAGGGACCTCTTGTTCTCTAAAAAGGAACGCAGTGACCCTACAGCGGACCCACTGAGGATCATTATGCGCTTCAGTAAACAACACAATATTATTTTGGGTATTATCCAAAAATACTGGTCGATCTTAAAAGACGATCCTAAGATCGGCTGTCTGGTTCCAGCACGCCCCCTTATCTCTTTCAAAAGGGCCTCTTCACTATACGATAAACTGGTGCAGAGCGAATATAGGAATGAGAACAAAAGGTCCAAACACTGCTCAGTTCTCGGCTCCTTCCCTTGCAATCACTGCTCATGTTGTAAATATATTAGACGTGATAAAACCTTCTGTCTACCAAACGGTGCCAACTTTCGACCCACACACTTCGTGAATTGTCAGACACGGGGTGTGGTTTACTTCTTAGAATGCGAGTGTGGGGCGTATTACGTAGGCAAAACAAAACAGGAATTCCATCGCCGAATGTCTAAACATGTGTACAGCATGGAAATTGGCAACTATTACCTGCCGATTGGACGTCACGTTGTGCAAATACACAACTACAGAATGCCTAAGTTCACATTTACTGCCCTGGACCGTATACACATACCTGCTCGGGGGGGCGACTGGAATAAGACCCTACTACAACGGGAACAGAGGTGGATACATAAATTGGATGCCACCTCTTTCCCAGGCCTGAACGAATCGGTCTCTTTTGCTCCCTTCCTAAAGGGGTTCTCCTCAGGGAGGACACAGTAGAAACCGGGTGTACCTGCCCCCTTTCTTTGTGAGCCCGTTCTCCTTTATGTTCCCTCTTTTTCTCCTCTCTAACTCTTTAGTAAGTATCTAGGAACATCCCCTGACCATGCCCCTATCATAAATTGTTGATAATCTCTAATTATTATGATTACAACTAAACAGGGTACCATGGTATAGTGTTCGTAATTGAACACCATATTCTTCTGTGATTTATTGTATAATTATGTTATCACTTCATTTTTGCTGTTTGTATATATTCTCTTAGCTATATATTTACTCTGTCTGTCCTTGAATAAAGACATGCGTTTGCACGTCGGGACATGCATGCTATATGTGTATATGTAATAATCTTAAAAAGATGTTATTTTATTTTTGTCTTTGGTTAGGCAAATGGCTTCTTTTAGCTAATGGTGTGTTGGGATCGGTCGCCTGTCCCTTTCCCCCCCCCCCCCCCCCTTTTTTTTTTTTTTTTTTTTTTTTTTTTTTTTTTTCCCCCTCCCCGCCTTCTACCCACACACCTTCACCCCATCCCTGTTCTGGGGGCCAGGGGAGGTATTGGACAGTAGCGACATATCCCCACATTGACCTGACCCGGGTTTATGCTTGTCCCCCACTTTTATGGTCCCTCCGCACATTGCTTCCAATGCCCTTCCGCTTTTATGTGGAGGAGGTGGTGTGTGGGGGGCTGTTTGCCTCTTTTGCGCGACTCCCCGACAAAGGTAGGAGGGACCCCTGTCTGTGCACATGCAGGGCTCTCTCCACAGATGTCTCCCTATATGACTGGTGCGGGCTGGTCCCGCCCAGCCATTGGAGACACGTATTTCCTTGTCGGTGGCGTCCCTGAACACTTCCGGACGTGCCTCACGTTCGTCTGACCCTTCGTACGGACGGACGTGACGCAATCACGTCGTGCATTTGCGTCGGAAGTGACGTAGTTTCGGGGTCGCTTTACGACCTTCCGGGACGCCGGGGCGTTCACACGAGGTCGACCTGTTTAGGCGGCCAAGCAATAATAGGCGGTACCAGCCAATGGGTGGGCGGCCATGCCTGTGATGCAATCCCGGGGCACTATATAACACAGTATACTTGGCAGCAAACATCAGCTCCTGTACACAAACAAGGACTCTCGTATCTTTGAATCCCTGGTTGGTAAGTTTGATTATTTGCTAACCTGGCTGACATGCCCCCATTTTACTTAAATAAACTTCTGAAAAACTAGCCTTTCTAACAGCTAGCTCGCTTTATCATTCTATTCATTCTTAGATGGGGGTGCCCCTATGGACTAGGAGTTATTGACCGTATCTGGCACTCTTCCCGGGATAGTTTCCCAGCTACTGTCTCCCCTTTTCCATTTTGGGAATCTTTTGTTCAGCCCAGCTATCCAGGTAACTGTTATCACTTTCAGTATAAACATGGTTTATCACATCTGAATGGTTGTTTTTTTTTTTTTTTTTTTTTTTTTTTTTTTGTCACCTCTCACTAGTTCAACATTAGCATTTTCATGCATTTTCATTTTTACCTTTATCCGTCACTAGCACCCCTATGCACTCTTCCCATTGTCACTCTGATTTCCTAATATGTTATCCCTCCAACTTTTTTCATCACACCAACACCCACACTTCTCACCTCATTATTCACTTCACCTGCACATCATTCACTCACTCATTTACTCCAGTCACCCAATATCGGGTTGTCATCACACACACTATTCCTACCATATGTCATTTCACGTTTGATTTCATCCACGTTTGTTGTTTCTGTTCCTTCTTTCTAATATGTGTTTGGCTTTTGAGTTTTGTTTTTCTTTCCCCCCCTTCCCTCCCCTTTCCCCCCCCCCCCCCCCCCTTTTTTTTTTTTTTTTTTTTTTTTTTTTTTTTTGGATGTGAATACAGATATCTGGGGATATTCCCTTTATATGCACACAAATCATATATAAGATATCTCCATACCCCATATGTGGGTCTATATATATATATAATATAGAATATAAAAAACAAATATAAAAATATATATGTCTAATTGCGATTATGTTGGGATTTTCATCACAGGCGTGACTTACCATACAGGCAGGCTGCCTACGCTTGCACCTATTCCCTACAACCTTTGTGGGGCATAGGGTTTTGTCGTGTGACCGCTCGTGAGCCGCGCCTCTGGGCTTCCGACCCTCACCCCACTGCTGGATTCTGTGGCGAGATGCATGGATCATATATCTTTTGTAACTTGTGAAGGACGTCTAAGCATGAACCTGGGTAAACTCCACCATTAAGCATTATAATTTGTATGAACCTCTCGGCAATACCATACTGGGTAATTACACTAACAAATCTAGAATATGTTTAATACTAATCCTATTCGATAGATTTATTAAGTTGTATCTTGTCTCTCTATCAACAGACTATCTCTGAAGAAGACCCTAGTGGTTGAAACGCGTTAGAACTATAAATTTATTTATTTTTGCTGTTACTAATCTTATACAGTATATTTATAGTTAGGTCTGCTTAGTGTATGCCCAATTGTCATTGCAATTTTTGTATGTACAAGCTTGGTTCTATTTATATCTTTTTATTTTAAATACCTGGGTGAAGCTCATGTTTTTACCACACAATAAAGTAATCTTTTTTATATAGTATGCTATGCTTATTGTTTATTGCTGCCTAAAAATCCCGTTGGTGGGGGAATTCGTTTTATTTTTCTGATTTATAGGGGTGAGCAGCACCCTTCTTGCTCTTGTCAGCAGTGTGTTCTTTCCAATACTATTCAAACTAGGTGGTTAAACACCCTTTTTCTTCTCTCGTCTTTCTTCTCTTTTCTCCATTTCTTTTTCTCTCTTATTCACTCTCCTTTCATACTCCTTTTTCTTTCTCTGATCTCCCCTCCCCCGCAATTGAACACTCAAGGGTTTAAACATGAGCTTGACTTAGTAGTATTTTGATGTGATTGAGGTGTATATATATATACTCTGTTTATGTACACAATATGTCTACAGTGAATATGAATATGTTTCAAGGTCATGAATGGGACACTTTGATGTTAGGGTATGAAACTGAGTTTGAGAAGAACGATCGAGCTGACACAGAGATTACCACTCTCACTTCTAAATTGATGAAATTACTTGAGAAAAAATCAGCACTGTTCTGGCACATAAAATCTTTTGATAGATACAACAAGGAGAAAATTAACCCTTTGGGCCTTCGGGTCCAAATCTTTCCCAATGTAGATTCAATTAGTAGTGAATGTAAAACTGAATGGGAGGCAAACTTGAATGCTTGCTCACAGCAAATGATGGTTATCCTCACCAAAGAGTATACCAGGCAAATTGCACTCCTAGACAAGGAGATTTGTATCCTAGAAAAGGCCTTACAACCGTTTGCCTCTCATGCTCTATTTGTGGAATCCCGGACTAAACTCCGTGCTGATTTATCTTTCCACAATAAGAGCATTTTGGGCAAGAAGGAGGCCAAATATTGGAGGGACAAGTTTGCCTTCTCAGAAGGACGGGCATACAAATGGAATACGAATACACCACCTCATAATAATACTAGTGGGAAAGTGCATCCCGCTACAAGAAATACCACTAAATCTAAAGCCATGCCCAACTCCAATGAAGGAGCTAAATCTATGCAGAAACCTCGGGGCAAATTTAAAAGAAATAGAAGCAATAAGGATTCCCCGGAAGGAAATAGTAAAAAACGTATCACTGACAACATTCCAACAGAAAGTTCAAGTACATATAAGGAATTGCAAGCTACATCACATGCCGTGTTGGCACCATTAGACCCCCCATACACATATTTTGATGAGATGGCCGACCCCGTCCGCAGCAATGGGACATGTAATGAGAGAGGAAGGGAAATCATGCTATCATCTATGGAAGTTAGCCAGAAGGCTGACGTCACCAATACTAATGGGACAAGCAGTGGCAAGAATAGGGAAAACCATGTATCCGATTTGGAAACTGGTCAGAACTCTTTAAACCCGAAGCGGGGATTTCCCTCACCCCGACTAAACAAGGGAGTAGGAAACTTGGACGCATTTGTCACACGGATCCAAGCGAATCCTTCAGTGTGATCAACCTTTCGTCCTACGCGCTATCACCAGTGGAAACTGCGGTTCTGGCGCGTGGTTTAACATTTTGCCCACAAGAAAACTGTGATCCCTTTGGGACCATCACAGACATACAACTTTTTGCACGCAGGCTGTTGCTAAAGAGCCTGCACACTAGGAATGCTACTGATATCAATGCCATTGATTACCCTAAACTCAGTATGAGAGAATTTAAGGCCTTGAGAGATCTGACACTTCTATACGAGGAAAACAATACTCTGGACCTCATAGACCAGATAGATCTGGATATGTTATTGGATACAACGAATGAACCCCCCAACACCCCTGGGTCTATGGTCAAAAAACCCTCAGGTAAATTTCCACCTCTAAGTCTAAACTCAAACATTGATACATTTGTTAAACAAGTATCTAGGGATATCCGCAAATTGCCATCTAGGAAATCTCACCCTAACAACTTAAATGTAGAAGAAATAAAAGCTCTTCACATGCTGACAAACAACGTCAACATCACAATAAAACCCTCTGACAAGGGGGGCAATGTTGTCCTTATGGACAACTCAAATTATGTACGCATGTGCCAAGAAATTCTAGACAACAAAGAATGGTATAGGACTATCCCGAGTACATTAATACAGACTTTTTACAACAAATTCTATAAGTTAATAGATGCAGCCTTGGCTCAGGGTGGTATCACAAAGGACCAACATGCCTTTATTGGAATTAAATACCCTAAGGCTGCCACCTTCTATAGTTTACCAAAGATCCATAAATGCCAAACAAGACCTCCTGGCCGGCCGATCGTTTCAGGGAAAGGGGGAATAACTGAAAATCTTAGTAAAGTCATTGATTCATTTCTACAGCCATTTGTTTTGAGTATGCCCTCATATGTGAAGGATACAACGCATCTACTACAAACCATTGAGAACCATACCTTAACTGCTAATTCCATCTTAGTGGCAATTGATGTGGAGGCACTGTATAGCTCGATCCCACATGAGAAGGGGATCAAAGCTATACAAAATCTACTCCAACTAAGTGGGAGATATAAATTCGAAGTCAACGAATTTATAGTGGACGGACTTGATTACATCCTACATCACAACTTTTTCCTATTCAATGACTCCCACTACCTCCAGGTGCAGGGCGTGGCCATGGGCACTTGCTGTGCCCCGGCCTACGCCAATCTGTACCTGGGGGAGTGGGAGAAGTCCCTCCTGGATGACGAGGGCCTCCTCGAATACACGCGCCACATTGCTATGTGGCGGCGGTATATCGATGACGTCCTCGTCATCTGGGAGGGATCGGAGGCTGCCCTGTTGGATTTTATGTCCTGCATGAATATAAACACATATAACCTCAAGTTTACTGTGACATATGACACTCAGAGCATTACGTTCTTAGATGTCACTATAGGACGCACCCCAGATAATTCCATTTTCACCTCTCTATACCGAAAAAGCACTGCCGGCAACACGGTATTGCACGCAGATAGCTTTCACCCCGTGGCCCTAAAACGGTCTATACCCTACGGCCAATATCTCCGCCTCCGTAGAAACTGTTCTAATGACAGTCTCTTTAAAGAAGAGGCACAGAAACTTCAGACTAGATTCCTTGCGCGAGGATACAGTCGCTCCTGCCTTCGCAGGGCTTACAACAAAGTTGCAGTGTTACCACGCAGGGACCTCTTGTTCTCTAAAAAGGAACGCAGTGACCCTACAGCGGACCCACTGAGGATCATTATGCGCTTCAGTAAACAACACAATATTATTTTGGGTATTATCCAAAAATACTGGTCGATCTTAAAAGACGATCCTAAGATCGGCTGTCTGGTTCCAGCACGCCCCCTTATCTCTTTCAAAAGGGCCTCTTCACTATACGATAAACTGGTGCAGAGCGAATATAGGAATGAGAACAAAAGGTCCAAACACTGCTCAGTTCTCGGCTCCTTCCCTTGCAATCACTGCTCATGTTGTAAATATATTAGACGTGATAAAACCTTCTGTCTACCAAACGGTGCCAACTTTCGACCCACACACTTCGTGAATTGTCAGACACGGGGTGTGGTTTACTTCTTAGAATGCGAGTGTGGGGCGTATTACGTAGGCAAAACAAAACAGGAATTCCATCGCCGAATGTCTAAACATGTGTACAGCATGGAAATTGGCAACTATTACCTGCCGATTGGACGTCACGTTGTGCAAATACACAACTACAGAATGCCTAAGTTCACATTTACTGCCCTGGACCGTATACACATACCTGCTCGGGGGGGCGACTGGAATAAGACCCTACTACAACGGGAACAGAGGTGGATACATAAATTGGATGCCACCTCTTTCCCAGGCCTGAACGAATCGGTCTCTTTTGCTCCCTTCCTAAAGGGGTTCTCCTCAGGGAGGACACAGTAGAAACCGGGTGTACCTGCCCCCTTTCTTTGTGAGCCCGTTCTCCTTTATGTTCCCTCTTTTTCTCCTCTCTAACTCTTTAGTAAGTATCTAGGAACATCCCCTGACCATGCCCCTATCATAAATTGTTGATAATCTCTAATTATTATGATTACAACTAAACAGGGTACCATGGTATAGTGTTCGTAATTGAACACCATATTCTTCTGTGATTTATTGTATAATTATGTTATCACTTCATTTTTGCTGTTTGTATATATTCTCTTAGCTATATATTTACTCTGTCTGTCCTTGAATAAAGACGTGCGTTTGCACGTCGGGACATGCATGCTATATGTGTATATGTAATAATCTTAAAAAGATGTTATTTTATTTTTGTCTTTGGTTAGGCAAATGGCTTCTTTTAGCTAATGGTGTGTTGGGATCGGTCGCCTGTCCCTTTCCCCCCCCCCCCCTTTTTTTTTTTTTTTTTTTTTTTTTTTTTTTTTTTTCCCCTCCCCGCCTTCTACCCACACACCTTCACCCCATCCCTGTTCTGGGGGCCAGGGGAGGTATTGGACAGTAGCGACATATCCCCACATTGACCTGACCCGGGTTTATGCTTGTCCCCCACTTTTATGGTCCCTCCGCACATTGCTTCCAATGCCCTTCCGCTTTTATGTGGAGGAGGTGGTGTGTGGGGGGCTGTTTGCCTCTTTTGCGCGACTCCCCGACAAAGGTAGGAGGGACCCCTGTCTGTGCACATGCAGGGCTCTCTCCACAGATGTCTCCCTATATGACTGGTGCGGGCTGGTCCCGCCCAGCCATTGGAGACACGTATTTCCTTGTCGGTGGCGTCCCTGAACACTTCCGGACGTGCCTCACGTTCGTCTGACCCTTCGTACGGACGGACGTGACGCAATCACGTCGTGCATTTGCGTCGGAAGTGACGTAGTTTCGGGGTCGCTTTACGACCTTCCGGGACGCCGGGGCGTTCACACGAGGTCGACCTGTTTAGGCGGCCAAGCAATAATAGGCGGTACCAGCCAATGGGTGGGCGGCCATGCCTGTGATGCAATCCCGGGGCACTATATAACACAGTATACTTGGCAGCAAACATCAGCTCCTGTACACAAACAAGGACTCTCGTATCTTTGAATCCCTGGTTGGTAAGTTTGATTATTTGCTAACCTGGCTGACATGCCCCCATTTTACTTAAATAAACTTCTGAAAAACTAGCCTTTCTAACAGCTAGCTCGCTTTATCATTCTATTCATTCTTAGATGGGGGTGCCCCTATGGACTAGGAGTTATTGACCGTATCTGGCACTCTTCCCGGGATAGTTTCCCAGCTACTGTCTCCCCTTTTCCATTTTGGGAATCTTTTGTTCAGCCCAGCTATCCAGGTAACTGTTATCACTTTCAGTATAAACATGGTTTATCACATCTGAATGGTTGTTTTTTTTTTTTTTTTTTTTTTTTTTTTTGTCACCTCTCACTAGTTCAACATTAGCATTTTCATGCATTTTCATTTTTACCTTTATCCGTCACTAGCACCCCTATGCACTCTTCCCATTGTCACTCTGATTTCCTAATATGTTATCCCTCCAACTTTTTTCATCACACCAACACCCACACTTCTCACCTCATTATTCACTTCACCTGCACATCATTCACTCACTCATTTACTCCAGTCACCCAATATCGGGTTGTCATCACACACACTATTCCTACCATATGTCATTTCACGTTTGATTTCATCCACGTTTGTTGTTTCTGTTCCTTCTTTCTAATATGTGTTTGGCTTTTGAGTTTTGTTTTTCTTTCCCCCCCTTCCCTCCCCTTTCCCCCCCCCCCCCCTTTTTTTTTTTTTTTTTTTTTTTTTTTTTTTTTTTGGATGTGAATACAGATATCTGGGGATATTCCCTTTATATGCACACAAATCATATATAAGATATCTCCATACCCCATATGTGGGTCTATATATATATATAATATAGAATATAAAAAACAAATATAAAAATATATATGTCTAATTGCGATTATGTTGGGATTTTCATCACAGGCGTGACTTACCATACAGGCAGGCTGCCTACGCTTGCACCTATTCCCTACAACCTTTGTGGGGCATAGGGTTTTGTCGTGTGACCGCTCGTGAGCCGCGCCTCTGGGCTTCCGACCCTCACCCCACTGCTGGATTCTGTGGCGAGATGCATGGATCATATATCTTTTGTAACTTGTGAAGGACGTCTAAGCATGAACCTGGGTAAACTCCACCATTAAGCATTATAATTTGTATGAACCTCTCGGCAATACCATACTGGGTAATTACACTAACAAATCTAGAATATGTTTAATACTAATCCTATTCGATAGATTTATTAAGTTGTATCTTGTCTCTCTATCAACAGACTATCTCTGAAGAAGACCCTAGTGGTTGAAACGCGTTAGAACTATAAATTTATTTATTTTTGCTGTTACTAATCTTATACAGTATATTTATAGTTAGGTCTGCTTAGTGTATGCCCAATTGTCATTGCAATTTTTGTATGTACAAGCTTGGTTCTATTTATATCTTTTTATTTTAAATACCTGGGTGAAGCTCATGTTTTTACCACACAATAAAGTAATCTTTTTTATATAGTATGCTATGCTTATTGTTTATTGCTGCCTAAAAATCCCGTTGGTGGGGGAATTCGTTTTATTTTTCTGATTTATAGGGGTGAGCAGCACCCTTCTTGCTCTTGTCAGCAGTGTGTTCTTTCCAATACTATTCAAACTAGGTGGTTAAACACCCTTTTTCTTCTCTCGTCTTTCTTCTCTTTTCTCCATTTCTTTTTCTCTCTTATTCACTCTCCTTTCATACTCCTTTTTCTTTCTCTGATCTCCCCTCCCCCGCAATTGAACACTCAAGGGTTTAAACATGAGCTTGACTTAGTAGTATTTTGATGTGATTGAGGTGTATATATATATACTCTGTTTATGTACACAATATGTCTACAGTGAATATGAATATGTTTCAAGGTCATGAATGGGACACTTTGATGTTAGGGTATGAAACTGAGTTTGAGAAGAACGATCGAGCTGACACAGAGATTACCACTCTCACTTCTAAATTGATGAAATTACTTGAGAAAAAATCAGCACTGTTCTGGCACATAAAATCTTTTGATAGATACAACAAGGAGAAAATTAACCCTTTGGGCCTTCGGGTCCAAATCTTTCCCAATGTAGATTCAATTAGTAGTGAATGTAAAACTGAATGGGAGGCAAACTTGAATGCTTGCTCACAGCAAATGATGGTTATCCTCACCAAAGAGTATACCAGGCAAATTGCACTCCTAGACAAGGAGATTTGTATCCTAGAAAAGGCCTTACAACCGTTTGCCTCTCATGCTCTATTTGTGGAATCCCGGACTAAACTCCGTGCTGATTTATCTTTCCACAATAAGAGCATTTTGGGCAAGAAGGAGGCCAAATATTGGAGGGACAAGTTTGCCTTCTCAGAAGGACGGGCATACAAATGGAATACGAATACACCACCTCATAATAATACTAGTGGGAAAGTGCATCCCGCTACAAGAAATACCACTAAATCTAAAGCCATGCCCAACTCCAATGAAGGAGCTAAATCTATGCAGAAACCTCGGGGCAAATTTAAAAGAAATAGAAGCAATAAGGATTCCCCGGAAGGAAATAGTAAAAAACGTATCACTGACAACATTCCAACAGAAAGTTCAAGTACATATAAGGAATTGCAAGCTACATCACATGCCGTGTTGGCACCATTAGACCCCCCATACACATATTTTGATGAGATGGCCGACCCCGTCCGCAGCAATGGGACATGTAATGAGAGAGGAAGGGAAATCATGCTATCATCTATGGAAGTTAGCCAGAAGGCTGACGTCACCAATACTAATGGGACAAGCAGTGGCAAGAATAGGGAAAACCATGTATCCGATTTGGAAACTGGTCAGAACTCTTTAAACCCGAAGCGGGGATTTCCCTCACCCCGACTAAACAAGGGAGTAGGAAACTTGGACGCATTTGTCACACGGATCCAAGCGAATCCTTCAGTGTGATCAACCTTTCGTCCTACGCGCTATCACCAGTGGAAACTGCGGTTCTGGCGCGTGGTTTAACATTTTGCCCACAAGAAAACTGTGATCCCTTTGGGACCATCACAGACATACAACTTTTTGCACGCAGGCTGTTGCTAAAGAGCCTGCACACTAGGAATGCTACTGATATCAATGCCATTGATTACCCTAAACTCAGTATGAGAGAATTTAAGGCCTTGAGAGATCTGACACTTCTATACGAGGAAAACAATACTCTGGACCTCATAGACCAGATAGATCTGGATATGTTATTGGATACAACGAATGAACCCCCCAACACCCCTGGGTCTATGGTCAAAAAACCCTCAGGTAAATTTCCACCTCTAAGTCTAAACTCAAACATTGATACATTTGTTAAACAAGTATCTAGGGATATCCGCAAATTGCCATCTAGGAAATCTCACCCTAACAACTTAAATGTAGAAGAAATAAAAGCTCTTCACATGCTGACAAACAACGTCAACATCACAATAAAACCCTCTGACAAGGGGGGCAATGTTGTCCTTATGGACAACTCAAATTATGTACGCATGTGCCAAGAAATTCTAGACAACAAAGAATGGTATAGGACTATCCCGAGTACATTAATACAGACTTTTTACAACAAATTCTATAAGTTAATAGATGCAGCCTTGGCTCAGGGTGGTATCACAAAGGACCAACATGCCTTTATTGGAATTAAATACCCTAAGGCTGCCACCTTCTATAGTTTACCAAAGATCCATAAATGCCAAACAAGACCTCCTGGCCGGCCGATCGTTTCAGGGAAAGGGGGAATAACTGAAAATCTTAGTAAAGTCATTGATTCATTTCTACAGCCATTTGTTTTGAGTATGCCCTCATATGTGAAGGATACAACGCATCTACTACAAACCATTGAGAACCATACCTTAACTGCTAATTCCATCTTAGTGGCAATTGATGTGGAGGCACTGTATAGCTCGATCCCACATGAGAAGGGGATCAAAGCTATACAAAATCTACTCCAACTAAGTGGGAGATATAAATTCGAAGTCAACGAATTTATAGTGGACGGACTTGATTACATCCTACATCACAACTTTTTCCTATTCAATGACTCCCACTACCTCCAGGTGCAGGGCGTGGCCATGGGCACTTGCTGTGCCCCGGCCTACGCCAATCTGTACCTGGGGGAGTGGGAGAAGTCCCTCCTGGATGACGAGGGCCTCCTCGAATACACGCGCCACATTGCTATGTGGCGGCGGTATATCGATGACGTCCTCGTCATCTGGGAGGGATCGGAGGCTGCCCTGTTGGATTTTATGTCCTGCATGAATATAAACACATATAACCTCAAGTTTACTGTGACATATGACACTCAGAGCATTACGTTCTTAGATGTCACTATAGGACGCACCCCAGATAATTCCATTTTCACCTCTCTATACCGAAAAAGCACTGCCGGCAACACGGTATTGCACGCAGATAGCTTTCACCCCGTGGCCCTAAAACGGTCTATACCCTACGGCCAATATCTCCGCCTCCGTAGAAACTGTTCTAATGACAGTCTCTTTAAAGAAGAGGCACAGAAACTTCAGACTAGATTCCTTGCGCGAGGATACAGTCGCTCCTGCCTTCGCAGGGCTTACAACAAAGTTGCAGTGTTACCACGCAGGGACCTCTTGTTCTCTAAAAAGGAACGCAGTGACCCTACAGCGGACCCACTGAGGATCATTATGCGCTTCAGTAAACAACACAATATTATTTTGGGTATTATCCAAAAATACTGGTCGATCTTAAAAGACGATCCTAAGATCGGCTGTCTGGTTCCAGCACGCCCCCTTATCTCTTTCAAAAGGGCCTCTTCACTATACGATAAACTGGTGCAGAGCGAATATAGGAATGAGAACAAAAGGTCCAAACACTGCTCAGTTCTCGGCTCCTTCCCTTGCAATCACTGCTCATGTTGTAAATATATTAGACGTGATAAAACCTTCTGTCTACCAAACGGTGCCAACTTTCGACCCACACACTTCGTGAATTGTCAGACACGGGGTGTGGTTTACTTCTTAGAATGCGAGTGTGGGGCGTATTACGTAGGCAAAACAAAACAGGAATTCCATCGCCGAATGTCTAAACATGTGTACAGCATGGAAATTGGCAACTATTACCTGCCGATTGGACGTCACGTTGTGCAAATACACAACTACAGAATGCCTAAGTTCACATTTACTGCCCTGGACCGTATACACATACCTGCTCGGGGGGGCGACTGGAATAAGACCCTACTACAACGGGAACAGAGGTGGATACATAAATTGGATGCCACCTCTTTCCCAGGCCTGAACGAATCGGTCTCTTTTGCTCCCTTCCTAAAGGGGTTCTCCTCAGGGAGGACACAGTAGAAACCGGGTGTACCTGCCCCCTTTCTTTGTGAGCCCGTTCTCCTTTATGTTCCCTCTTTTTCTCCTCTCTAACTCTTTAGTAAGTATCTAGGAACATCCCCTGACCATGCCCCTATCATAAATTGTTGATAATCTCTAATTATTATGATTACAACTAAACAGGGTACCATGGTATAGTGTTCGTAATTGAACACCATATTCTTCTGTGATTTATTGTATAATTATGTTATCACTTCATTTTTGCTGTTTGTATATATTCTCTTAGCTATATATTTACTCTGTCTGTCCTTGAATAAAGACGTGCGTTTGCACGTCGGGACATGCATGCTATATGTGTATATGTAATAATCTTAAAAAGATGTTATTTTATTTTTGTCTTTGGTTAGGCAAATGGCTTCTTTTAGCTAATGGTGTGTTGGGATCGGTCGCCTGTCCCTTTCCCCCCCCCCCCCCCTTTTTTTTTTTTTTTTTTTTTTTTTTTTTTTTTTTTCCCCTCCCCGCCTTCTACCCACACACCTTCACCCCATCCCTGTTCTGGGGGCCAGGGGAGGTATTGGACAGTAGCGACATATCCCCACATTGACCTGACCCGGGTTTATGCTTGTCCCCCACTTTTATGGTCCCTCCGCACATTGCTTCCAATGCCCTTCCGCTTTTATGTGGAGGAGGTGGTGTGTGGGGGGCTGTTTGCCTCTTTTGCGCGACTCCCCGACAAAGGTAGGAGGGACCCCTGTCTGTGCACATGCAGGGCTCTCTCCACAGATGTCTCCCTATATGACTGGTGCGGGCTGGTCCCGCCCAGCCATTGGAGACACGTATTTCCTTGTCGGTGGCGTCCCTGAACACTTCCGGACGTGCCTCACGTTCGTCTGACCCTTCGTACGGACGGACGTGACGCAATCACGTCGTGCATTTGCGTCGGAAGTGACGTAGTTTCGGGGTCGCTTTACGACCTTCCGGGACGCCGGGGCGTTCACACGAGGTCGACCTGTTTAGGCGGCCAAGCAATAATAGGCGGTACCAGCCAATGGGTGGGCGGCCATGCCTGTGATGCAATCCCGGGGCACTATATAACACAGTATACTTGGCAGCAAACATCAGCTCCTGTACACAAACAAGGACTCTCGTATCTTTGAATCCCTGGTTGGTAAGTTTGATTATTTGCTAACCTGGCTGACATGCCCCCATTTTACTTAAATAAACTTCTGAAAAACTAGCCTTTCTAACAGCTAGCTCGCTTTATCATTCTATTCATTCTTAGATGGGGGTGCCCCTATGGACTAGGAGTTATTGACCGTATCTGGCACTCTTCCCGGGATAGTTTCCCAGCTACTGTCTCCCCTTTTCCATTTTGGGAATCTTTTGTTCAGCCCAGCTATCCAGGTAACTGTTATCACTTTCAGTATAAACATGGTTTATCACATCCGAATGGTTGTTTTTTTTTTTTTTTTTTTTTTTTTTTTGTCACCTCTCACTAGTTCAACATTAGCATTTTCATGCATTTTCATTTTTACCTTTATCCGTCACTAGCACCCCTATGCACTCTTCCCATTGTCACTCTGATTTCCTAATATGTTATCCCTCCAACTTTTTTCATCACACCAACACCCACACTTCTCACCATTATTCACTTCACCTGCACATCATTCACTCACTCATTTACTCCAGTCACCCAATATCGGGTTGTCATCACACACACTATTCCTACCATATGTCATTTCACGTTTGATTTCATCCACGTTTGTTGTTTCTGTTCCTTCTTTCTAATATGTGTTTGGCTTTTGAGTTTTGTTTTTCTTTCCCCCCCTTCCCTCCCCTTTCCCCCCCCCCCCCCCTTTTTTTTTTTTTTTTTTTTTTTTTTTTGGATGTGAATACAGATATCTGGGGATATTCCCTTTATATGCACACAAATCATATATAAGATATCTCCATACCCCATATGTGGGTCTATATATATATATAATATAGAATATAAAAAACAAATATAAAAATATATATGTCTAATTGCGATTATGTTGGGATTTTCATCACAGGCGTGACTTACCATACAGGCAGGCTGCCTACGCTTGCACCTATTCCCTACAACCTTTGTGGGGCATAGGGTTTTGTCGTGTGACCGCTCGTGAGCCGCGCCTCTGGGCTTCCGACCCTCACCCCACTGCTGGATTCTGTGGCGAGATGCATGGATCATATATCTTTTGTAACTTGTGAAGGACGTCTAAGCATGAACCTGGGTAAACTCCACCATTAAGCATTATAATTTGTATGAACCTCTCGGCAATACCATACTGGGTAATTACACTAACAAATCTAGAATATGTTTAATACTAATCCTATTCGATAGATTTATTAAGTTGTATCTTGTCTCTCTATCAACAGACTATCTCTGAAGAAGACCCTAGTGGTTGAAACGCGTTAGAACTATAAATTTATTTATTTTTGCTGTTACTAATCTTATACAGTATATTTATAGTTAGGTCTGCTTAGTGTATGCCCAATTGTCATTGCAATTTTTGTATGTACAAGCTTGGTTCTATTTATATCTTTTTATTTTAAATACCTGGGTGAAGCTCATGTTTTTACCACACAATAAAGTAATCTTTTTTATATAGTATGCTATGCTTATTGTTTATTGCTGCCTAAAAATCCCGTTGGTGGGGGAATTCGTTTTATTTTTCTGATTTATAGGGGTGAGCAGCACCCTTCTTGCTCTTGTCAGCAGTGTGTTCTTTCCAATACTAAACAATGCATATATTTTTCCTTCTGGGCTAAAATGTTATACTGATGAGTTAGTCCACAGCAGGAGCATAGATAAAATGAAGGGGGATACCTCCCAAACCACAGGTTTCTATTCCCTGTGCAGCAGTTAGGCTAGTGTAGCCTGGCTGGCTTCCCCTTTAGGGTGAAGCCAAATAATGCCACAGCAGCTTTTTTTTCCCCAGCCAAGAGATTGGCAGGCCACCAGGCAGAGGAGAGGAAAGATTGGTCACATTAGTTGCCAGGTGAACCATGCCCACTGAAGCTGCTTGAAGAGAGGAAGGAGAAAGTGCTGCCAGGAACTGAAGCCCCATCCCTGACCCATGGAAACCATGGCTACTGAGAAGGGAGAAACCTGAACAGAAAAAAATGCCTGCAGAAAACCAGCGCTACAGATAGAAGAGACCTCCGAGTGGGTTTTATGCAGGGAACAAGAGTGAGAGAGAAAGAAAGGCTGACCCATCAGAGACACTCAATGTTGCACCCCCATATCCTGCTCTGCCCTCTGCTGTTCTTTAGAGTCACTAGAAGGGATCTAGGGTCTATTGCTCATGTAGCACCCACCACTTTTAGGTGGGTGCTAATAGTTAAGAGTTAGGTGAAATTGCCAGTGCCTTACTTACTTGTTTAGGCCTTGTGGGTAGATTTGGTTTGGGAGGAGTAGTAGAATAGAGGGGGGTGTGACCACCTGTACTCTGCCCTGAAAAACCCTCCCTTGCTTTCCCTAAGAATGTTCTGGAAAGGAGGCGGGTCAGAGACTGAAGTGCAGGCAGTGTAAATGGCCCTGGCCCAATCATTAGTTTGTATGGGCAGGGGTGGGACTGTTATATATATACTGAGGTCACATGCTTCTCAAGGAGGATGGGAAGAAACTGAGTCCAGTGAAGGAGTCAAAAATGTAACTCCAAGGAGCAGGCTCGAAGGCCTGGGGTTTCAGATGCCCCGGTGCGGGAGAGCAGGAACCTAACCTGAAGGCCTGGGGTTTCAGAGGCCCCAGTGCCGGATGGTCTACGCAAATCATGTCGCCCGAGAAATCCCGGGGGATTAAACCAGGCATCCCAGCTGGGATGGTCCTATTTTCAAGAAATAGGAAGTAGCTGCAAAGCGGACGAAGTAGACCGGGGGATCATCCGGACTTTCCTGAACTGGCCTGTGGAGGATCGCAGGAGGCAAGATGGGCAGGTGAGGCCTGGGATTTACAGCATCCAATTACCAAGGTGCTTTTCAGAGGGGCACTGGTCAGTTTGTTAAGGGAAAGGGATCTAGCTACTCAGAGGAGCTAGAAGGAGGAGGCAGCTCATACTTCCTATCATCACCATTACACTTGGACTGCAGCAATAGGAATAAAGTTATCTGTTCAACTTTATTGACTGGACATGGACACCAGGGGTAGTAGTGCAAGTGTTGGCAACAAGTGAACTAAGGAGAGGGAGAAAGGGGTCACCTGTGGAACAACATTTACTGGCCCAGAGCACACCCTGATTCATGACTGGATAAGCTTAGTGTCAGCTCTGACACAGGAACATGTGAGTGCAATCTGTTTTTAATTTTTTTTTTTTTATAAAAGTCGGAACATTTTACACTATGTTGGTTCCACATGTTTTCTATGAGTTTGCATAATCGGTGGATTGCTGACTGGAGAATAAGCGCGAATAAGGAGTGGTTATCCATTGATTGAACCAAAGGCGTGCTTCCATTTATTTCTGGTGAGTGGCCACTTCATAAGGTAGTGGTGGCACGAAGGGTGAATTGTGGTGTGGAGCTATGCATGTGAACACAGGAAGATTTAATCAAAGGAACTCTCCTCAGAATTGTGATAGGCGAGTTTCATCCCTTTTTATACATATATTTTTGAAACTGAGAGTATACACGGACTTGTTTTTTTGGGGGGGGGGGGGGGGGTTGTTGGTGTTTTGATTGCACTTTTTGGTTTGTTTATGAGCATTTGTTTTTGTTAAAGGTTGGTGTGTTAAGTTTGAATTGGAGCATTTAAATAGTACAATACAACACAGGTGGTATTATCAAGGCTTGCATGTGATATATGCATAAGTATAACACTGAGCACAGTTAATAGTAGGAGATACTTATATATTTATAATTGTGTGGGTAGCTTGCGCAATCTATAATTTGATACGAAATTATTTTCCCACTTCACAGAAGCGGTTTATTTGATTGCAGCACACCAGTATAGCACATAATCAGAATATTATTTGAGCGCCGGTATTTTTTTCTATTATGGCTTCTTCATGTACAGTCAATTGAACTATGGTCAAGTATTTATTTTGAAAAATCTTGTTCGCTAACTTTTTGTCATTTATTTGCATATTTGTTGCAGTTTCTATATATATGTCTATACTAGCAACATTGATATTTATTGGGCGAATTTTCTTATGTAATTTATACACACTTTGACACGTGCGGTCATTATAAATGCCTTCTCTTTCCCTGCCTCTAGATGGCGCCTCGACCACTGTCATTGTCTTAGAGGGCGGACTGCAGCTGTGTGGCTTCCCGGCCGGACAGGGGGATGGGCCGTAGCGCGCACCGGCCCCTCCCCTCAGGCTCCCGGGATTTAGGCGGGTAGGTGCCGCCCGCTTTATTGGGATTCGTTGCCCGGCCGGCGGCATTCCGGAACAGCTCCGGACGCGGCACGTTATCGCGCATGCGCGATTTTCGCGGATGTGCGTGACGTGCTGACGTCACGCATGTGCGACGGAACTGTGGCCATTCCTGTCATTTCCGGTGATGGCACTTCCGGAACGCCGGGGAGACCACATGTGGTCGGCCATATTTGGCGACCATGCGGGTTTGTCGGATGGAGGAGGGAATGGGTGGGGCCCATCTGCGATTGTTGAACGGGACACAGCTGAGGTGGATTTAGCCACACACTATATTTATCTGACAATGAGGGAGGGAATCTATCTATCCTTACCAAAGAGACCAGTAGTCGCTGAGATTCCTTTGTACACCTGGGTAAGTCACTCCTTGGATCACTCTTTGGACCTCTGCTGCTTCCCATACTCCCTTATCACTATGATCACTATGATCATCACTGCTTCCATTATCTTTTTCACAGACCTGGGTCCCCTGTACCCTATCGAACCATTTAAGGGTGTGGGGTGAGCATACTCTGGACCCCTGAGGTCGGGACCGGACAGTCTCCCCTTTACTAGCACTGTGGGCATTTTGGTCCATTTCCTAAAAATTCCTTCATTGTAGGACGTATTTAGGTAACATATGTTTCTCTTTTGGTGCACTTCACACCACATCCACACTTGGATGTTTTCTTTTATTCATCACATTATACCTCTTTTTTTCACCTCATGGCACTCCTCTTAGCTTTTCACTTCTCTTTGATACCACTCATTGAAAACAATGGTGGCCACATTGTCTATTGAGTGCACTTTTCAATTTATTTTCCTACCCACGGTGTTACTTACCAGCTTCAGTCTCATTGGACACCTATCATGGCATGCTACTCTATGTTCCCTCACTTGTTACTAATATTGGGGGATCTTCTCCATTACTTTTGGAGTTGATAACAGCCTAATCAGTTTGTTTTACGTCCTGTCCTGTTGCAGGTGCGTTCCATCCTGCCTCTGACTACCGATACCTATATTCCCCTCCGTGTGCTACATTGGAGGTGGATCTATACATGTGATCTCTCGCAAGCCACACTTCTGGACTCCCTTCTTCTTTCCTCCCCTTTCCTGGGGTGGACGCCAGTGACGGGGGCACAATTTGTGATCTTTGGCACATCGTTGCAGGGCAGGAGAGGAATGTTTTGAGCCGCACGTGTTCCTTGATGAGGATTCCCACTGTGGACCACATCTTTTATGGTGTATGATGCACATTTATTGGTAAATATACAACATTGTGATGATAGATGTATATATTGCTTACAAGCTAATTGTTCTTAACATGGTATGATGAACAATTTTGTCTTATATCTATTTATAGTTGTCTTTTTTCTTCCACAATAGACAAATTCTCTGAAGAAGACCCCTGTGAGGGTTGAAACGCGTCAGAGTCATTGTTACATTGTATATATAGATGTACGGTGTTTATGTGACATAATTCATGTTGTCTATATATGTGCATCCATAATATTTGTTTTTATTGCTAAGTGGAGTTCAAACCTTGACTATCATGTTAGTCATTTATATCCTCTTTTTTATTCAATAAATATTTTGAAATAAGAAACTTGCCCGATTTTCTGCGTTTGTAGTAATTCTACTCGCATATATATCTTTTTTATCATATCATAGACATATCGTTGTCCAAATGTAAAACCCCACCTCAGGGGAGACCTTTTTCTTTTTTCTTTGCAATCAGGGGTGAATGGCACTCTCCAAACCTTTGGTGCCGTGTTATTTTTCTTTGTTTTTTCTTCATGTACAGTATACTGGCGTGTCTGCTCAGGCTGCATTCTGCAGGAGTCTACCTGACTCCTTTTGAGGGGATGGCAGCCCTGACAGGATCACACATGCCAACTAATGGTTGATTGGTATAGATAGTTTGTAGAGCAGGATGTGTGTTTATTTACAGGTACCCTCGAAAGAGAAGATCAAAGAAGGAAGTAATTGAAGTATTTCCCCACGGGGGCAGTGCTTCGGTTCTCTTTGTATTATTCATTAAGTATAGGGATATATAGTTAGGATGTAAATATTGTATTGTGATGTTTTGTGTATATTTTTCAAATGTCACACACATTACACACTCTAGGGGTTATAAGATGACTCGTGTTAGGAGGTTGGATAGGTCTGTTCCTGGTTCATGGATTGTTTTTCCACAACTGAGCATAGTTGTGATTCTAGAGGGGGGTGTATGTAGCGCCCACCACCTTTAGGTGGGTGCTAATAGGTAAGAGTTAGGTGAAATTGCCAGTGCCTTAACCTGTTTGTTTAGGCCTGGTGGGTTGATTTGGTTTGGGAAGAGTAGTAGAATAGAGGGGAGTGGGACCACCTGTACTCTGCCCTGGAAAACCCTCCCTTGTTTTTCCTAAGAATGTTCTGGAAAGGAGGAGGGTCAAACACTAGCGTGCAGGCAGTGTAAATGGCCCTGGCCC
The DNA here is from genome assembly GCF_037356315.1 of Lithobates pipiens. NCBI lineage: Eukaryota > Metazoa > Chordata > Amphibia > Anura > Ranidae > Lithobates > Lithobates pipiens. The sequence goes on along the minus strand of NW_027507903.1, from coordinate 527,650,307 downwards.
AATCAAGAATTTGTATGGGCAGGGGCGGGACTGTTATATATACTGAGGTCACATGCTTCCTAGGGAGGATGGGAAGAAACAGAGTCCAGTGAAGGAGCCAAAAATGTAACTCCAAGGAGCAGGCTGGAAGGCCTGGGGTTTCAGAGGCCCCAGTGCGGGAGAGCAGGAACCTAACCCGAGGCCTTGTGGTTCCAGAGGCCCCAGTGCCGGATGGTCCATGCACATCACGTCGCCCGAGAAATCCTGGGGGATTAAACCGGGCATTCCGGCTGGGATGGTCCTATTTTCAAGAAACGGGAAGTAGCTGCAAAGTGGTCGGAGTACACCGGGGTATCATCTGGACTTTCCTGAACTGACCTGGGGAGGATCGTAGGAGGCAAGATGGGCAGGTGAGGCCTGGGACTTGCAGCATCCAATTACCAAGGTGCTTTTCAGAGGGGCACTGGTCGGTTTGTTAAGGGAAAGGGATCTAGCTACTCAGAGGAACTAGAAGGAGGAGGCAGCTCATACTTCCTATCATCACCATTACACTTGGACTGCAGCAAGAGGAATAAAGTCATCTGTTCAACTTTATTGACTGTGTTTGTTGTGAATCATGTAGGGTGGAAGAACGGATGCATTTTAGCAGTATGGTATGATCTACCCAGTAGCTCCCAAGGGAGTATTGCACTACACTTAGAATCTGTAAGGTACCTGTGGTAGATAGTGTCCAAAGTGGAGCTTCTGTGCTGAGGATTCAGGAAAAAACTTAGTTAGGCAGGTCAGGTCAGCAACACATCAGGCAAAGTGGATCATCAGATAGAGCAGAGATCATATATGAGCTGGCGGTGAAGTACAAAATTAGCAGGCTAGAGTGGTCAGGAATTCAGGTAGAAGTCCATACATGGTAATCAAAATCATAGAGCTATCAATATACCATGGGAGCTAGTAGACACAAATGGCACTGAGTAACAGGAAGTGCTGCTATTTATGGGCTGCTTGATTGTACATTGTCCGCAGCTGGCAGCAGATGGGGCTAGTGAGTCCAAGTCAATGCATCAAGCTCGGAGAACATTTTGATAGCTCCAGAGCTCTGCCGTGGCACAACAGGTAAGTAAGCCTGCAGCTGTGGAACCCGGTTCAATGACACTCAGGCACATGACAAAATCAGACAGAAGAGCCTGTTAGGACAGTGTTTGGAAGACTGGTCACTGTCAGGAGGACATCTGTCAAGCTTTGGTATGGTGAAGAGTCTTTACCCATTCTTATTTGCATTAAAACATTTTTGCCATTTATGGGACTTTGCTATTTCTAGTAGAGCTCTGCCTGGGAGACTTTAGAAGTGTCCCATCTATAAGTTTGTACATGTCTGTTAGACTCACCTGAGGCACAGTGATTAAACCATATTTTGTGGGTAAAAGGAGTGTGCCATATGTTACTGTATGCATAGTGAGTAAGCTCTCCCACTCTTTGCACAATTTTGCCACACCCAAAATTTGCCATGCTGCACTGCAGGCATCACCTTATTATTATGCTCTAGGTGCCCAAGACTGAACTCTCTTTCTCTGGCCCACAGGTTTGCCTATGATACATAAAACCAGCCCCCACAATGCTCTAAAAATACATAGTCATTATTGAGTATGCTAAATGTGTACCCCGATTTAAAACAAGACAGGTTGGGTTAGGTTAAAATCTGTGAGTGAAAGAGATTGGAGTGAGACAGGGTTGACAGCAGTGAAATGGATATTTTATAGATAGGCAACTCCTAACCTCATATTGATTAGTGGTTCCAAATTAATAATAACTACTACAGTAAGGAACAGACACAAAAGATATGCTCAGCATCTTCCCAAATAACTGTTCTCTCCTTCATTATGATGCATTTGAAGGTTTGTATACACATGATTACGTAGGTATCACATTAATATTACAATTGTACGTTTATGGTAACAAGGGGCATTACATTGGCAGGCTAATTCTAATCAGGACTCAAAGGAATGCTGATCCTGACTTGGGCATCTGGATATATCTTTTTGTTATCTCTGGAAGGGATGTTTAGCTTTTGGTAACACCTTTGGTAACAGGTAAAACAAGAAGTGGTATGTTATAAAAACAACTGTGGTGAACCCTGGCTCTATCCCACGCTCATTTACTAGGGCAGCTATAATGCTCATCCCATTTTCCCTCTCTGACAACATATAAAGCATTCTGTTTTAACTCTCATAACTGTTCTCTCCTTTATTATGACGCATTTGAAGGTTTTACATTACGTAGGTATCACATTAATATTACAATTGTACATTTATGGTAACAAGGGGCATTACATTGGCAGGCTAATTCTAATCAGGACTCAAAAGAATGCAAAACATTATTAGTGCCGTGTGCACAGTGAGGGCATTGTGCAATACATATAAAATAGAATACAATTATATACAGAACCTACCAATTTCCATTACAGCAGCATTAAGGTGTCCACAGCTGCACTACTTTTTCAACATACACTACTTAGCATGACAATGATAGAGCTTTTTTCGCCAGGTCCATCGTCTTATTAACTAAATCGGTATGGCAACCAACATCATGCAGCAGTAGTGGCCCTCATACCTTACATTAGCAACTGCTGTTAAGCAATGAGCTACCTCTGGTGATGGATTAAACATTCCATTTGTTAGCAATTCCATTCCAACTGGTCATCATATGTATGATACAGAGTGGTAAATGTGTTGGTTATAGTCTTCCTAGGAGCAGGCAACAGACCCCCTAACGGGTTTGTACAGTTTAGCCTTGCCAGGGTGGAGCACCCACAAACTTGGGCTTTTTTATTTTTTATCCCTTTAGTTACTATCATAGGTCCAGCACCATGGTTACATAATTTAAACTTATAGTAATACAGTTACACTTCCTCTAAAGAAACATACTTGCAAGGTTAGACCCTAAGAAAAAAGATAGCAAAGTTTGCTCTCCTTGTCAGCTAGTTCCAACTTTTATAGTTCCCAATACGTATAATGTAATATAATATAGTATGGAATATGTACGTCCTTCCTATTTTTCTGTGCTACTGCCTTGTATCTGGTTCTTCTCTATATCCTTTGACCACTATCCTCTGTGCAACCAATCTTTCTCAGCTGTTGCTGTTTTAGCCACCTGAATGGCTTATGCCACATACACGCGACCGGTTTTCCCATCGGAATAAACTCCAAAGAGTTCCACTGAAAATGTCATGCGTACACACGATAACAGCAAAGTCTGCTCATTAAGAATGCGGTGACATTCAGCACGTACAACGGGACTAGAAAAAGGAAGTTCAAGACCCAGTGTGCCACCCTTTGGGCTCCTTCTGCTGATCTCTTGTTAGTAGAAGTTTGGTTAGAGATGATTCACGTTTTTCAGACTCCAGCTTTTTCAGATTGTTTTACTTCTGTTTCTGTTTGTGCTTGTGGGTTTGTATCTGGTTTTCAGTGTGTGTAGTCAGTTCATATCTGTTTTTCAGTGCGTTCTGGTCCACTCGTTACTGATTTTCAGCTCACTCTTCACAGACCTTGCTGTTCTTCAGTGCATTCTGTTACGTTCATTCTGACCAGCCGACCATTTGAAACCATGGTGCGGGTACATACTCATTGTAGAGTTCGTGTGTGGGGGCTTGGTGTTGGGGTTCATACTTTGACCCCAGCCCAGTCCACGAACAGGGCGAGGAGGAGTTCATGGACCAAGAATTGGTTATTCCAGCGTGACCAATTCTCGCACATGCCTTTGCTTCATGAGATCCAGGAGAATAATCCTGATGATTTCAGAAATTATCTCAGGATGACAGACCCCATTTTTCACCATCTGTTGGTTTGCTCACCCCTTATATCAGCAGGCAGGATACCTGCATGAGGCAAGCCATCACTCCGGAGAAGAGGTTAGTCACCACCTTGCGGTATTTGGCGACTGGGAGAAGTCTGCAGGACCTCAAGTTCTCATCAGGCATCTCCCCTCAGTCCTGCAGAAGGACTATATTAAGGTAAGTTTTCTCCTTTAACATCACTTTATATGTATTTAAAGTTTGCTAATGTATTGTATTTATTTCATCATTCCCTAATTACTATGAATGGAATATGCTGTGAATGTCCCCTTTATCCTCATGCATGCTAGAAGTGTTTAATCTTCCTTTTTTGGCCTACATGCATATTTGCCTTCACTAACTTCTCCAGCATGCTATCCTGGGCCCATATACACCTATAGCCTAGTCCCTTAACAACGTATATTGTAAGCTCCATTGTACTGCTTTCCGCAAAACACCCCCTAAAAAGTGTTCTTCATTTTCTGTTCCATAATGTTCAGTCTATATCTAATATAGTAGATTTCTCCATTCCATTTCATTATTTCCTGCATGAGGCTTTGGGCGCTGGCCCTAGTGAAAGGTGCCACCGCTTCCTCTTCCACAACCAGCACATCACCTAAAAATTGTTTAAAAACATGTATTTAGAAATATGCAGGCATACATTACCTGAAGCTGGGGTGTCAGACACTCACCTGTTGGGGTGCCCATCTCGCCCACTTCCTCCACCTCTCCTTCCTCCAGATCCTTGGGGGGCACGGGTAATTTGCCAATCTTGTTGGCGATGTCAGGGGTCCCTGGTGTCCTCTGAGTGCTGTCTAAGTCTTTTCTCCTCTGTGAGAATGAAAAAAAAGGTATACTTAGCACACAGATATTTGAGTCCAGAAATAGGAATATGAAATATTGTTTTGAAGTGGTGCACAATTGTCTGTTTGGGCAGAGATCCAAGTTCAAGATATGATTAAAATTCCCTTTTAACCAAGCGGGAATACTTATCTTTTCTGGCCAAGTTTCAAAGATGGAGACACCTCAAGTATCCACTGGAGAACCTGTGTAGGTTACCCTAACAAATGTTGTCTGGTGTCCCACACTAGTGCTCCTGAGTCCAGATGTGTAAACAGCTGCTCAGTGCCCTCTCTTTACATTCCAGTGAATCAAGTTTGCAATTCATTCAAGTTTCAAAGACATCTAGACAACAATGTCCTAAACTTCTTTTAATAAGACAAATTAGCATGAACAAAATGTAGTTAAAACCCTGTATCAGCTAAATACATCATATTTATTTGCAAACGAACAATGTTTCCTACAAATGATTACTGTGCCCACAAACATAAGTAGCCATTTAAAACTGTACAACAGTAAAGAAAAGCACATGGAGCAGCATGAAAGTTAATAATCGTAATAGGAACAAAAGACAAGTACTTACTTTTTTGAAGCACCTTCTTTATTCTTCGATGCTGATCCAGCTCCCTCAGTCTAAGGTCGGACCTCCGCTTTCCTAATTGGTCTTTAGACCGTCGTACCCCAAAATTATGCTCCAGAGTGTTCACAACTGTTGTCATGATTTGGTCCTTGCGCAAATTGGGATGTCTGCAGGATGTCCACCATCTCCACCATTTCCTCAAAGGCCATGTTAGTTGCCTTAAATCTCCTTCTCCTGGATCCGGACATTTGGGGCTCCGGGCTTTCCTCCTCGCTAGATGAAAAATTAGCAACCACCTGTGTCTCCGCCATGTTGCTCCTACTTCCCACCGAAGAGAGAAGGGGCGGTGAATAATTGTAAGAAAGAACGTCAGGGGTGTGTGACGCGGGTGGAGTTTCATGCATGCGCAGTGTATATAAAGCTAACACGCATGTGTCGTATGTACGATCTGTGTGTGGAGGATGAATGAACGGAAGTGGCGAGCGTGCTAAGCGCAGGTAAAATTTGAACTTGCCTATCACAGTGGCCTATACTGCTTCAAGATTGAGGCCTATATTGGGATAAGATAATGAGAGTTTAGGCTGACATTAGTGTTTTTGTCTTGTGTATTGTCTTACAGCAAAGATGAATCAGTTTAAGTACCCAGAATTCATGGGCAGTTTCATAGACACTTACAGGGAGATGAGGAATTTGTGGTAGGTGAAACACAGCTTTTATTATAATAAACAAGCTAGGAGGTCATCGCTGGAGAAACTTCTGAAATTTGTGAAGACTCTGGTCCCTAAAACCAAAAAAAAAAGTTTTTGGAAAATAAAATTGGGATCTTGAGGAACATGTATAAGAAGGAGCATAATAAAATCCAGAAATCACTCCGATCAGGAGCATCAGCAGAGAATGTTTATGTCCCCAGGCTGTAGTACTTCAACAAACTGCAGTTTCTGGATGACCAGACTGAAGCCATGGGAATCTTTTTCGACCCTTCCCTGCAGCCTTCCCTTCACCCTTCCCTCAACCCCAGCAGAGGCTGAAGAGGAACAACCTGGGCCTTCCATCCTGGAAGAAGTGGATGTGCCCAGCTGGAGCCAGGTATATTATTTTTTGACATATTTATTGTCCTAATATTAATGGTGTAAACTAGATGTTATAATTGATTACAAATCAATGATTTTATCCAAAAAAGTATGTATACATATCACTAGACAGTAGTGGCAAAAATGTTTGGGACCAGCTTGAAAAATGCTGGGGTCAGAATGATAGACTTTTCTATTTATTAACATTGAATTTGCAAGTCATGAGCTGAAAATTGTGAGTGATTGATGAAGCAAAAACTACATCTATGTCCTTTGTTTATACACAGGATGAGCTCAGCCAAGAGGAGGGTCTGGAAAACATCAGCCAGGAGGAGGCTGTGCCAAGCGTCAGCCAGGAGGAGGCCATGCCAAGCGTCAGCTAGGAGGAGGCCGTGCCCAGTGGCAGCCAGGAGGAGGCTGGGCCCAGTAGGAGCCTCACCCAATCCCAGGTGCCTCCCTTTTGCCTTACCACCAAAAGGCTCAGGAAGGGGACAATGATGGATGAGGCAGCACTGGGCCTCATTAGGGAAGCCACCCATTTCCTCAGGAGCCCTCCCAATGCTGAAGAGGTCTATGGCTGCTATCTAGCCACCAGATTGGTGGAATTGGAGAAGGGCCAACGCCTCCTCTATGAGGTATTTTTTTCTGATGCCCTTCAGAAGGGGTTAAGAGGCCAGCTGACCGAGAAAAGCCACATATGTGAGCCTCCTCCTCCTCCTCCTGCCACAAGTCCACCACCAAAGCCACAGCCTCCAAGGAAGGCTGCAGGGAAGAGAAGAAAGTGATGGCCTGGGTTCAGTCTGGTCTGACAGAAGATGCAGGCTGTTGCAGTACCACAAACCGGGGACAGATATGTCATTTGCTGCTGGTCCTGATCTCTGGCATTCCTGGACCAGATTTTGCTCCCTATTATATGGACTCCTCAAGCTACCAAGTTTCTTTTCCACAGACTTGATGTGTGCGCTGGGGGCAAATTCCAAAAGTTTTTCCAGCATTGACTTCCTCTTTATTTTGTTACCCAGAATAAATGGATATTTTAGTTTCACAAAATACTTTCCTATGTGTTTTTATTCAAAAAGGAAAATTTGTTTGTGAGTAGGCAGGTACATTTAAAAAAGACAGTGTCAAATTAACGAGGGACACTAACCTCCTTGAGGTCAATAAATCTTGACCTCAAGAATTGTAAACATTATTATGGAGATTGTGCTTATAAAAAATGGAATATTATTCATGAGATGAGGATAAATAATGAAGAAAGAAGTTTGTGAGAACTCTGTGTGAATATGAGCAGCAAAACAACTTCATTCTTCCAGCATTCTAAAGAAGAAAAGAATGCGCTGCATCAAAAGATCACAGAATTATTGGCATGGGGAATGTCCTAGCTCCAATACGAATGCTAGTTTTACCACACCAGGCGCTTCCATCTCATACTTGCTTCAGAGCATGCGTCGTTTTTGGTCCATCGGAACAGCATACATATGAACGGTTTTCCCGATAGGAATTGGTTCTGTCAGAAATATTTAAAACATGTTTTATCTCTAGGTCCGTCAGAATTTTCGTAAAAAAAAAAAAAAAAAAAAAAGTCAGATGAGGCATACACACGATCGGAATATACAATGAAAATCTTCCGTCTGATTTTTTCTGTCAGACATTCCACTCGTGTGTACGCGGCATTACATTACCTTTTCTCCCAAAGGACTTTGTTAGAGTTCCAGAAGACTGGGGGCAACTAGATATCATTGGTGGCAGTAAATTGGGCAAATTGTGAATGTTGCCCAAATTTGGGTATTTTTAAAGTGAAGTATGGTACAATAGCAATAGCTAATTAATTCACACAATCCTATAAGAGTTGTTCTTACACTATAATATACCCATGATCAGGGTATGAACCCCTGTTGATGTCCTCAAAATGGTAGACAAAGGATGCCATATTGTAAGTTCAGCTAAACTATTCAATACAGGCTGCTATAATAAATGAGATAAGCCTCCCCTTTTATTTCAATTTAAAAACAATCCAATCAGTAATTTTACACGCCTGCCTATTTTTAAATAGAATTAAATTACAAAATGGCTTATGTAGCAATCATGTATGATTTTTTACACTAAATAGATTAATATACAGGGACATTTTGTAAAACTTCAACACATGTTGTAATCAGCCTGGTTACTAATTTCAGCACTCAGCCCAAGTCTCTTTCCTATCAGCTTTTTATTTCCTTCAGATATCAAAGCTACATTGCTGTATCACCTATAATTTCCAAACTACAGTAACCAGTCTTTCCTTGAACATATAAAATGAAGTAGTGTAGAAAGTCACTGACATCCCAGCCATGAATCCTGGCTTTAGATGACTAAATTTGTCTACAGAGCAATCCAAAACAACAGTAGGTTGATTGCCCCAGAATGACTTGCTGCTGAGAAACAAAACAAATTGCTGGTCCCCAGTAGAGAGAGTTGGTTACCAGTAGTGGGAAATTTCCTACATACCAACATACAGGCCAGATATCATAAAGAAAAGAGGATTTGAAGCAACAGAGTTCTGAATGTCTCTGTTATTTATTTTCTGTTTAGTGCTTTGATTGCTTTTGTTTTATTTGCTTTCACCAAATCACATCATTATTTACATCTACTTGCTCAATGTTAAAATAGTATAACTATTATCTACAATTATCTACATCAAAAGCCTGCTATAAAAACATTAGACCTCTGAGAGTCTTATAAGTGGTATAGAAAACTAGAAAATTAACTATGCAATTATTTGGCCTATTGTTTCCTGATTTTTAAACTTAAAACTTATGATAGCAACACAAGTTATGCTTTGGAGTAATATACTGTACAGTTTTTATTGATACAGTAGCTTGGTTCTGGAAGTCCAGCACTGATAGCTTGCAGCTTAAAAACACCCAATTTTGAAAGTGATATGGTACTAAAAGCTTCCCCCTCATACTAACTGTCCCTGTAACCCTGAAACTAAACCTAACACTAACCATCCCTGTAAACTGAATGCTATTTTCCGCACTAACTCTTGGTATCCTGTAGCTAACCCTCATATTAACCCTTCCTGAATCCCTAACACTAGCCCTCACATTAACCTTCCATGTAACCCAAACACTACATGCTTATCCTTGTATCCCTAATACTAACCCTCATACTAAGCCTCCCTTTAACCCTAACGCCAAGTACACACGACCAGACTCTCCGTCAGAATAGGTCTGATGGAATCATTCCATCGATAGTCCGATCGTGTGTTGGATAGTCCAATCGTTTTTCTTTAAAAAAATTCTGATGGACCTAGAAATAGAACATGTTTTGAATATGTCTGACAGACTTAATTCCTATTGGGAAAACCTTTCGTCTGTATGCTGGTCCGACAGATCAAATACGAAGCAAGGGCAGCTATTGGCTACTGGCTATTGAACTTCCTTTTTTAGTCCCATTGTACGTCATCACGTTCAAAACGAACGGACTTTCGAATGGACTTTTGTCCATTCGTGCGTTCATTCGGAAGTCCGTTGTAACTCCGTCAAAAGTCCGTCGGGAAGACCGTCAGACCTTTTCTGACGGAAAGTCTGGTCGTGTGTACACGGCATAAGATTAAAGCCGCGTACACACGGGCGGACTGTATGGCCAACTTAGTCCGTCAGACAATCCGACGGACAGTCCGTCCTACTTTTGAATGAACGGACTTGACCACACACGATGAACAAACAGTCCGTTGAAAGCTTGCGCGATGACGTGTACAGCACGTACGACGGGACTAGAAATAGGACGTCCAATACACAGCAATGCAACCTTCAGCCGTGTAAATCCTTTCTGAGCATGCGCCATACTTAGTCCGTCCAACTAGCCTACTCACGAGCGGATTGTCCGCTGAAACCAAAGTCTGACGGACAATATTACGGAAATTCCGAAATACTTAGTCCGCCAGACTGCACGCTGAAAAAGTCCGCTGAAGCCCACACACGAGCGGACTGTCCGCTGAAATGTGTTTCGGCGGACTAAGTTGGACAGACAGTCCGCCCGTGTGTACGCGGCTTAACCTTCACAATAATTATTCCTAGCACTAAATATCCTTGCAAACTCAATGCTAATCTCCACATTATCTTCTTGTATTACCATAACTAATGCTGATATAAACCCTTCCTGAATCCCTAACACCCCTTTCACACCAGGGCGTTTTGCAGGCGCTATAGCGTTAGAAATAGCGCCTGCAATCCGCCCTAAAGAAGCTGCACCATTGAGTGTAGTGTGAAAGCCCCGAGGGCTTTCACACTACAGCGGTGCGCTGGCAGCACGTCAGAACAAAGTCCTGCCAGCAGCTTCTTTGGAGCGATGAAGGAGGTGTTTACTGCTCCTCCCCATTGAAATCAATGGGGCAGCGCTGTAATGCCGCCGGCAAAACGCCGCTATTGCGGCATATTGCCGGCAGTTTTAACCCTTTCGCGGCCGCTAGCGGGGGTAAAAGCGCCCCGCTAGCGGCCGAAATGCGGCGGTAAAACACCGCTAAAAATAGCAGCGTTTTACCGCCGACGCAAAGGACGGTATGGTGTGAAAGGGGTCTAACACTAAACTTTAAATTAATCCTGAAAAGAGGAAAGGATTGTCTCTACTCCCGACCAGCTAGGAGACATATCTCTACCACAACAAACATGATGCATTTCATCCTACCCACTGGGGCTTAGTCATAGGCTCAAATTAATCCTCCCTGTATGCCTAACACTAAACCCTTACTAATCCTCCTTGTATCTCTAATACTAACCTTCATGCTAAACCTCACTTTAATGTCTAAATGTCACACTAACTATTTTTATATTCCTACCGCTATTCCTCCATGTTAGGCCACATGCACACTGGATGTTTAGCTCTGGTGCATGGGACACAGATGTGCTGTCCACCTCTACTTCTGACAGGCTATTAAACCAGGTAAGCAGGAGTTTAAAAAAAACATGGGTGAAACCAGCTTTATGTTTTGGATGGAGAAGGCAAGGATGAAAACCTACATGTTCCAGTAATAACTTCCTTTCAAGTGTGTTACTGAAATTCTAAGCAATAAATTGTTAATAGTAGAGATTAGTCTCTAAACGGATTTAACAATCTGATCCTATTGTGTACAAAATAGCACATAGTAGCAATTAATATCACATAATGCTGAAACTACTTAGGCATACATGCTTATTTGCAATCACAGGACCCTCACCCATTACAGATAGCCCATTGCAAAAGAGACCAATTTATGCCATCTTTGGATGATGACCATTGGGAAGATACTGAGCTAATTTGGATGGAAGGACACTATTTGTACTGCCAACAAGCTTGTTCAATTTAAATCCATATACCCTGGAAAGGCTATAAAAATGGTCTTAACAGTCAATGTTGCATGTCAACGATTTTTTAAACCACCTGCAGACATATTTCATGTTTTTTGGCCATGTCCTTTTTTTAAAACTGGTTTAGGCTATAGGAGTCACAAAACTTTAGAGGTTGGGGTCACAGAATACTAGAGGATTGTCTACTGGGTCTCTCAGACGCTTTTGATTCTTTGAATTGTCTAAAGACCTCATTTCATTTGGTACTGTTCTATGCTAGGAAAACTATCCTTGGAAAACTTCTATTGTGGTACAGATCCTCTAAAGTTTGGCGTGGTTGGCGAGTTAATGAACTCTTATCTAAATTCATTGCATACTCCCAGGACACTGGCCGAGCAGTCACTGACAGCTCTTGGTCATGTCTTCTGATCATATGATTGCTGTGAGAGCTAATCACAGTGGTCACATTCTACAGAACCTTCACCACCTCCCAAGCATCAAACCCCACTTAAAGGGCCACTGGCAGGTGGCATTAAGGGGTTAAAGTGTTATTAAACCCAATAATAAAAATATAATATATTGCAGCTTACCAATCCTTAGATGTGGTGGCTGCATTTTTTTTTTTTTCTCAGACTTTTTTTCCTGTGATTCAGGCAGTAAAATACTTTCTGGTCTTGGGGTGTCTGCTTTCTGGATAAAGTAGTAAAGCAGATACCTTTGGATAGTCACATTGTCAGTCTGGGAGTAGGGTAGATTATTTGATTAGCAGATTTAGATTTACTGTTTTTCTTCCTTTTGGGGAAAAAGTTTGACATAAATGAATAAAAGCTGACCATTGTAAGCATTTCTGTCAGTATTAAATGATTTGTCTCAATCCTCTAACTGCTACTTTTCTGAACATGTTGATCTGTTAAAGAAAGTTGAAAAATTACAGACTTACTTGCTGGATCACAGGTAATCAAGGAAAAAAATAAAAAAATGGATGTGTACAAAACAACTAGGAATTAGTGAGCTGCAATATTATATTTTTGTTTCTGGGTTTATTAATGCTTTACGATAATATATAACCACAGAGCCTGTCCCCCAAAATGTGGTAACCTTGGATTGATGAACTTGACATTCCAATTTGGCAGACCAAAATTGGGAATCCTTAAATTAGTAACCCCACACCATGGGTTGAGTAAAAACGTCCTCTGTCCACGCTTTTGCAGTACTCAAAATAGGATTAATACAATACCGCTATCAGAGGTAACCTCACACCTACTGGTTGTTTCCGGACCAGTAGGTGTGAGGTTACCTCTGATAGTGGTGTTGTATTAATCCTATTTTGAGTACTGCAAAAGCATGGACGGAGGAAGTTTTTGGGCGCACTCACAGTCAGTGAGCAGGCGAGTAGTGTGGACGGAAAAACAGCTGAGCATGAAGCAGTAGAGTGACCACCTTTGATTGGAGAGCAGATCGTCCTTGCTATGGAAGAGAGTGGGATATCGCTCGGTGTGGAGGGTTCATTCTGATATATGCCCATTTGATCCTTGGATCTGGTAAGCAGCCATTAGGTAATTTTCATATAAAACGCTTGCGGGATTACATATGGAGGCTGTATTAGAAGAAATAGAGCAAAGAAAAACTGTTGCCGTTCAGTTAAAGTTTGCTTATTTTCCACCATTTGGGAAGGAATTCTTTGGAGTTTTTTGCTTTAACCCTGCAGAACAAATGGACTTATAACCATAGCCACCACTGATTCATATAATTGTGTGTTCATATGCTGTGGACATTTTTTTAATTTATTCACACAACACTGTTTGTTTATTTATTTATGGATTCAGTCATTGGGTAATTTTGAAAAACAATTCCCCTTAGGGGATGAACAACACTATTTGTCAGTTATATTATTAATTTGATTTGTTGATAACATTTGATGATTTATTTATTTCTATTATCTCACTAAACCTCACCTAGGTCGCACAATTGAAGCTCTTTTTCACTTACACTTAATCCTATATGCAGGTTTTTTTAGTTGCAGCACCTGGCAATGTTTTATCACCTTTGAGTGTTTTTTCAGGTGGAGTTTATATATCCATATCATTTTTTTTTTCACATACCTTTGTACATTGTTGCACATTGTGTTTATTTGAGGTCATTTGTACCTCGTTAATAAATTATCATCAATTAGCGCAGATTTTTCCCTTTTAAACAAGTGTACTATTCAAAGCATTACCAGGTGAACATAAAGGGAAAAAAAGACAGAAAAAAAAGGAAAACCATTGCAACTACCACATCTAAGAACTGATAAGCTGCAATATATATATTTTGAGTTTTTGGGTTTTGATGGGCTCATTCAGACATACTATTAATCTCATCCTCCAAGCAGAACTGCTCACAGATGTGTGTGCATCCACCTCCTAGCTGCGTGCAGTCAGTCCATAGAAGTAGATGCACATGCAGCCTGCATGTCAAATTGCAAAGTTTGACTTGCGGGCAGGAGCGGGTGAACAGATACAAACGCATAGAGTCTGTGTCTGAATATGTGCACTTGCTCCTGCACCGTATGTCAAACTTTGCAATTTGACATGCAGGCGGCATATGCATCCACTTCTATGGACGGTCTGCATGCACATGCATCTGCCAGTGGCTCTGCATGATGGATGGGATTAAATGCCCAACTGAATGAGCCCTTATTCACTAAATATTTTAGAAGTGTGAGCAAGCTATAAAACATTTCCTATGTAATATAGCCTACCAAATTGACCAAAGCCATACCAACTGGCAAGTGGTCCAAAGTAAAAGCCAATGTCAAAAGTACAGCAAAATACTAATTCTTTCCACTAAGCCCCATTTAACAGACAACAATTTACAATTTTTTCGTTTCTACTAACCACAGACTAAACCAATGAAGAGTGACTTTCCAGAATGTATAAATCATTCTTCCTGACAATTTCATGCATGACATGTTTATTCATATGTAAATAACTGTATGTATATTCTGGGAGGTGAACAATAATATAACCTGCATTCAGCCCTCCTGGGTGTTTGGCGTGTTCCTGTCTTATATAGATTTTCTATGCTCGTTTCAAAACTGTGTGAATATGCAAAGCTCTTTATCTGAAATAATCTACAAGGTTTATTGTGAAGTTAGGAAAATGGAAACAAAAAGGCACCAGCAGTTTTCAAAAGAATGTAATCATGTTTATTATTTTCCACCGGCGAGATGCAGGAAACCGATGTGCCGCTACTAGCAGCGACACCATCACTGAGGTCTTTCTCTTTACTAGAAATGCAGCTCAAAAATCACATTCACGGGATTATCTGCTTAACATTTTCACATGGTGTTTGTGTGATAAAAAGAAGAGGCACAAGCCTGCAGTTAGAACATTTCTGGGGTTACGCCATCCATTTTCTTTCTGCAGTAGTTATAATGATGCCGTGCGTGCTTACATCTACAAAGAGGAAATTCAGAGTTAAAGCAACAACATTTTCTACTAAATATAGGTTAGTGAAATTAAGCTTTAAATTATAGAAACCCAATTACTAAAATCTCATATAAGCTTTAACATGTTAAAGTGGAAAAAAAAAAAACAAAAAAAAAAAACTGTCAGGTAGGATTATTATTGCAGAAGACACTCTATTGGTGTCTTCTGTAATAAATCCTTCTCTCTGCCCTTCAGCATGTACTGTATGTACACTGAGCCACACGTGCGCAGATCAGAGAGCCTTTACAGCACCGATCTGTGCTGTGAGGATGTGACCCCACTATGCATGCAGCCAAAGAGTCTGAACCTGGAATGAAGACCCGGAGAAGATGGAAGTGCCCATAACAGCTAAGAATGCTGATACCACATCAATGGATAGGATCAGTTTTCAGGTATGCAGTGCATACTACATCATCAGCATACTGGCTGCTGATAAAAATACCAACCAAAGCATGGTGAATCTACTCAACCCCTACACCTACCACTAGAGGAATATCATTATTCTATAACCTCATCCACGACAAACAAATATTCCCGAAAGACAGCTGCAATTAGGAAATGGGAGATAGATCTAGGCACCATATTTTCAGATTATCAGTGGCAATATGCCTTCCGGGAAACCCACAAAGCATTCCATTGCATCAACCACTGGGAAATGATGCTCAAAATAACCAATAGTTGGCACCACACTCCATATAGACTTGCAACCTTCTTTCCAGACACATCACGCTTATGTTGGAGGAAATGTGGACAAATTGGTCATCTACTACACACCCTTTGTGATTGCCCGTGCATAACAAACTTATGGAACAAGACGTTACAGATGATCTCATCAATCATGGGAATTTTAACACACCCCAACCCAGCACTAGCAATCCTTCATCTAGGAATAGAAAAATTCCCTCCCAACTTTAGATCAGTCATCACCCACATTCTTCTGGCAACTTGTACCCTAATACTCAGTAAATGGAAATATACCTTGTCTATCAACCCATCTGACATGGTAAAACTAGTCAACCGGAATCATACCTTTGAACGCCTTTTGATGATTAACTCTTTAACATGTAAGAAATTTGATAGGAACTGGTTGATATGGACAGAAAAATATAAAGGCTTATAATACTCTTTGGTGATGACTTACTTGTACAATATTACTGATCGTTATACTTACTGTTGTATGTGAACAGACAGTCACATGCTGATATACCGTATAATATACTAATGCGTAATGTGTGTATCTACTTGTTTGAATGTTAAATCTATGAAAAATCAGTAAAAATCATTAAAAAAAATATGTACGTAAAGCTCTCCACTTTTCATCTGAGTTTTTGTTTGAAAAATATTCCCATTTAATGTTGTGAAGTATGGAGTGTAGTTTATTAAAGCTGGTTCTCTTGAAATGTATTGATCTTGCCCTACCCCTGTGTCTTCTTTTCCTATGATTTACAGTGAACACAATTACCCTGTGATTGCTTTTTCCCATGTTATCCCTTACTTCCACCTCCACAATCAGCTTTGTGTTGTTTGTAATAAGTAGGTCAAGCAGAGCTTTGTTTCTAGTTGGGACATCTATCAATTGACATATGAAATTGTCCTTCAAAACATTTAAGAAATGTAATAGACACTAAGCTGATTGAGATATATAAAACAGTATATATATATATATATATATATATATATATATATATATATATATATATATATATATATATGTCTGGAACTGTAGGTCTACAATTCATGACCTTATGTCTTTTTTAACTTCTTTATAAGAAATAATCATAAGACAGTTCTAGGCTGTGTGTTTTCATAATGCAACATTATTTGACTCATTGGTAATAAAATTCTACGGCACTTTAAAATAGAATCACTTTTATAGAATAAAATCTTAAAGAGAACAATTACATATCAGATAAAATGCAGTATACATCATAATATGGCTTACAGAATTTAAATGTATAATTTCAGAAGTAATTAAAACTAATACGACACACTAACATTTCTTAGCAACAAATTTAATCAATTTAATTATGGGTGATTCTAATGCCGCGTACACACGATCAAACAAGCGGGTGGAAAAGTCCGGCAAACTGAAGTCCGCCAAACAATCCCCCCGTGTGTAGCCTCCGGCATACTTTTTTGACCCGAAAGTACGGCGTACTTAGAAAGTAGTTTTACACTCCAATCTTCCCGCTGGACTCGCATTTCGGCGGACAATCCGGCCGTGTGTATGCCAGTCCGCCGTACTTTTGAAATGAGCGGACTTTTCCCACCCGGAGAAAAGTCCGCTAATTTCGAGCGGGTCTCCAGGTAGGCGGGGCCCGCTAAGGATACGTCGCTGGTCCCGCCGCCTGGTATGGACTTAAAGGGGAACCCCAACGCCGAAAAAAAATCGGCGCGGGGTCCCCCCAGGTCCACATCAGACCCTTGTCCGAGCACGCTACCCGGCGGGCCAGGAAAGGGGGGGACGAGCGAGCGGCCCCCCTCCTGAGCCGCACCAGGCCGCGTGCCCTCAACATGGGGGGTGCCTTGGGGAAGGGGGGGCTATGCGGCCCCCCCACCCCAAAGCACCTTGTCCCCATGTTGATGAGGACAAGGGCCTCTTCCCGACAACCCTGGCTGTTGGTTGTCGGGATCTGCGGGCGGGGGCTTATTGGAATCCGGGAGCCCCCTTTAATAAGGGGGCCCCGGATCCCGGCCCCCCACCCTATGTGAATGAGTATGGGGTACAATGTACCCCTACCCATTCACCTGTAAAATAAAGTACAAAAAAAACACAACACACAAGATAAAATACAAGGGGCAGGGTCTTCGGTGGATGTCACATGGGTTGATGTCACATGGTGACCCCACCCCTTATGATGTCACAGTCCCGGAGGATGCTGGGGCTGTTGCCATGTGACATCAACCCATGTGACATCCACCGAAGACCCTGCCCCTTGTCCCTATACAAGTCGCCGTGTGCCCGGTCCCCGTCATTGTGAGCGGAGGACTCGGCGAGGCAACATCTGAAGAAGAAGAAGAACAGAAGAACGGAAGGCGGCGGCGACAGCGGCGGCGACAGAAGACCGGGCCACCGCCTGTAAAAGAGCTAGAAGAAGGCGCGGTGGCCCAGCAGAAGAACCGAAGAGTGGGACAAGACCCCCGAAGTCGGAAGAAGGGGGAGGTGGCGAGGAAGAAAGCCGGGCTCCTCCGCTAGTAAAAGAGCTAGAAGAAGATAGTGGAGGAGTCCGGCGAGAAGACCCCCGAAGATGGAAGACCCCCGGAGCTGTGCAATAATATTTTATCTTGTGTGTTGTGTTTTTTTTGTACTTTATTTTACAGGTGCATGGGTAGGGGTACATTGTACCCCATACTCATTCACATAGGGTGGGGGGCCGGTATCCGGGGCACCCTTATTAAAGGGGACTCCCGGATTCCGATAAGCCCCACGCCCGCAGACCCCGACAACCAATGGCCAGGGTTGTCGGGAAGAGGCCCTTGTCCTCATCAACATGGGGACAAGGTGCTTTGGGGTGGGGGGGCCGCACGCCCCCCCTTCCCCAAGGCACCCCCCATGTTGAGGGCACACGGCCTGGTGCGGCTCAGGAGGGGGGGGGGGGCGCTCGCTCGTCCCCCCCTTTCCTGGCCGGCTGGGAAGCGTGCTCGGACAAGGGTCTGATGTGGACCTGGGGGGACCCCCACGCCGATTTTTTTCGGCGTTGGGGTTCCCCTTTAACTCCATACCAGGCATCGGGGCCAGCGACGTCTCCTTCGCGGGCCCCGCCTACCTGGAGACACACTCGAAATGAGCGGACTTTCCTTCCGCGTGTGTGGGCGAGTCCGTTCATTTCAAAAGTAGGGCGGATAGTACGGCGGACTTAGTACGCCGTATTAGTCCGCTGAAAAAGTGCCGTGTGTGGGCAAGTAGCCCGTCCGGAAAGTCCGACTGACAGTCTGGCGCGAAGTCCGCCAGACTAAGTACGTCGGACAGACGGCTACGTGTGTACGCGGCTTAACATTATATTAAACTGTTAAACTTCAAAATAAGGTTTCTCTAATGCAAACATAAGGGAAGACTAGAATGAAAATTCCATGTTCAAAGGATATTTAGATATAGAAGGACTGGATTGGATCAACTTAGATCCAACCTATATCTCATCTGTATTTTTGTGAGGGGATGCTAACGTCGTTTTGGCACAGATCCTCCTAGCAACAGAGATCCTGTTCTGTGAAATCTTTCTTCAAGAGAAAAGCATGTTGGCTGTTGGTTGATGTCTGGTGTGGATAAAACGGCCATGTCCACTAAAGGATCACTTAAGTGGGTCCTGGGAGATAGCGGGATCATATTTTCCAAGTCCTCCTAGTAGTTTATGGACACAGACTCTTGAGTTAACAGACCAGCTAGAAGCAACATTGTTTTTGTTACAGCTATTCTTGGTTGATTTGCTAATCAAAATGTCATGTTTCATGCTGAGAAGTTGCCAGTAAAGTTCTATAGCAAAAAGAAGAAATGTATGTGTGTTACTGGAAGTGCTATAGGAGTACCTATGAAGCATGTAACATGGTTTTGGTTCTTAATACAGAACTATGGTCAAACTATAAAATAAAATATGCAATGTAGGCTGTCCATATCTGATTTATGAGCTCTCTGTTTTTCTAAGTCTTCCTTGAACATTTTGTGAATTTTGATCCTACCAGCAAACCCATTGGATAGGCACTTCCTTTGATAGGACTACAACTCTCTTTTTCCACTGTAGCATTGCCACTCTTGCTGCTGCTGTAGCTGCTTAAATGTTGGCACCAATGATAATCCTGTCAGGGAATAGTAATGCCTAGCCATGCCCACAACCCTTTAGATTTACATCACATTTGCATATCCATAGACAAAATTACATAAAAGCCCTGCTCAGTACCCCCCTTTTCCCCCTCTATTCTATAGTAGGGTGAAAGAGAGGACTGTAGTGAGAGCAAACAGCAGGGGGCGTAGCGGAGGGCCAGACCTGACAGTGTGTCTAGTGACACACTTGGTATTACGTGGGTGGGCGGAGATGGGGAGCGGCCGTAGAAAATGGGGCGGGGCCAGTCCAGAGAGTGCGCACACGAGGAGGCCGGTTTTCCCACCCACCCTCCTTTAAGGTTGATGTGTTGACTGGTGTTAATATGTCATGTTGTTTTTGCAGGATCGTGTGAAGATGGTCGTCATGACAGCTGGTTGGTTGGCGGTGTTTGTTTGTTGGTCAGTGACAGTAGCAGTAACGGATGTGGAAAAAGGGGTGGCGGGCTCATCGGTAGTATGGCCCCTCTGGTGTATTACATCAAAAGGTTGATGAATACTTGGTGGTTACACTGCGGGAAAGGGGGTTGTCTCCGAGCGGTAAAGCTAGAGGCCTATGATGTTTGGTAAATGGTCCCGCAGTGTACTGGTGAGATATACAGTGGAAAAAGGAGGTAGCTCCATCACTGACCAATAAATTGGGTTGAAACATGTTGTTTCTCTGTTGTTTATATATGTTGGTTATATATATTGAAGGTTATTTGGAGTTTTACTTCAGTTGTTTAATAAAGGCTGTTATGGCCATTATACTCCATAAGAATGGTGTTATCTCTCATTTAAGGTAAAGAAAGGGGGAAAGGAGTATAAGGGGCTGTAATAGAAAAGAGGGGATATCTGGGCTACACTGGTCATGTAAAATCCATCCTAATATTTAAAAGGTAGACATTTGTGGGGGTGGCTGGTGTCGGTCCTCCACACTGTAATGTGCAGGTACCCTGCGATATAAAGGGGACTGCACTGTAAAGTGAGACTGTAATTGCAGTCCCCTTTATATTACAGTGTCCTGGTCCTATGTTGGCCATACAATGCTAGTACCGTCTGTCTCCTATTGTGCCCACACTGCCCAGTGACACTGACTTGCTCTCTCTGGTGGTCCTGGACAGCATGGTACCCTCTTTCTGGTGGTGTGGTACAGCGAGGCTCTCTCTGGTGATTCGGTACAGCGTGGCTCTCTCTGGTGGAATGGTACAGCATGGCTCTCGTGGTTCTCTGGTGGTGTGGGTACAGCGTGTCTCTCTCTCGTGGTGCGGGTACAGCGTGGATCTCTGGTGGTGTGGGTACAGCATGGCTCTCTCTCTCTCTCTCTCTGTTGGTGTGGCACAGCATGGCTCTCTCTCTGGTGGTGTGGGTATAGCGTGGCTCTCTCTCTCTGGTGTTACGGTATAGTGTGGCTCTCTCTGGTATTGCGGTACAGCGTGGCTCTCTCTGGTGGTGCGATACAGCATTGCTCTCTCTGGTGGTGTGGGTACAGCGTGGCTTTCTCTGGTGGTGGAGTTACAGTGTAGCTCTCTCTGGTGGTGCGGGTACAGCGTGGCTCTCTCTGGTGGTGTGGGTACAGCGTGGCTTTCTCTGGTGGTGGAGTTACAGTGTGGCTCTCTCTGGTGGTGTGGGTACAGCATGGCTCTCTCTGATGGTGCGGGTACAGCGTATCGCTCTGGTGGTGTGGGTACAGCGTGGCTCTCTCTGGTGGTGTGGGTACAGCGTGGCTCTCTCTGGTGATGCTGGGAAAGTGTGTCTCACTCTGGTGGTGCAGGTACAGCGTGGCTCTCGTGGCTCTCTCAGAAGGTGTGGGTACAGCGTAGTGCTCTGGTGGTGCGGGTACAGCGTGGCTCTCACTGGATGTGTGGGTACAGCATGGCTCTCTCTGGTGGTGCAGGTACAGCGTGGCTCTCTGGTGGTGCGCATACAGTGTGGTGCTCTGGTGGTGCTAATACAGCGTGGCTCTCATGGCTCTCTCTGGTGGTGTGGGTACAGCGTGGCGCTCTGGTGGTGTGGGTACAGCGTAGCTCGCTCTTTCTCTCTCTCTGTGGGTGTGCGGACAGCGGGGCTCTATCTGGTGGTGCTGGGGCTATTAGTTCCCCCAGCACAGTCCTCTTTCTTTTTCCATGTCTCCTGTAGTACCTGCTACAGTGTAGCACTACTCAGCTTGTTTCTGGGTTTTCTCTTTTCCCCAGCATAGTGCTGGGGACTGTAGGGTGTAACCGTCTCCATGCTGAGATCAATTGGGCCGCCTATTTCTGGGACTACCTTTCCCATGATGCCCCACTAGTTTTTTCTGATTGGCCCTCTGCTGTGGCCAATTGGGAGGGAAGAAGAACAAGCAGGAAGTTTTCTTCTCTCCCATGCTTCCAACATCAGCAAGGGGGGGAGGGGGAATGCTGACAGCAGCCTGCAGCTCTCCCCCCCCCCCCCTTACACCACTGTGTGGACATCTATGGCTGGAGGAGCAATCTGTAGGGGACTAGAGCGGAACTGTCAGCGCGGCTCTGAGGCTGAGCTGTGTGAGAGAGACACACAGCTCAGCCCATGCAACCGCTAGTTCTGCCAAAGACACAGGTACGGCTGCATAGCGGTAGGCGAGCGGCGGCTGTGGCCTGTGTTAACCAGGCCGCGGTCACCGCTTACCTCCCGCTGTGCGGCCTGATCATCCGGAGGTAACATAACGCGTGGCCCCAGCCCACCAGGCAAATGCCCAGTCTGCCCTATGGCCAGTCCGGGCCTGTCCCCAATCCACACATTTTATGTGGATGTGGAAATCATCCTAACTGTGCTATTGTGTTCTGTCAGTTGGGAGCCTTCCCTGCGATCAGAATACAATGATCTGTGCTGCCAGCTGTACAATCAGAATGTCCATAAATGGATCGGAATTTGGCTGGTCCCTGCTGAACTGGCCGAATTTCGATCCATGTATGAACAGGTCTAGTGCTCTGGATTGAGGCAAGTGCACACTATAGAGGGATATGATTTGTTCATATTTCATGTCTGAGACTTACAACCACTTTTAAAGTAGTTGTAAACCCTTACAAACCACTTTGACCTACATGTAAGCCTAGATTAAGGCTTACCTGTAGGTCCAAGAAATATCGTCTAAACCTATACGGTTTAGGAGATATTTACAAAAAGACAGGCACCGCTGTCTACGCCGTAGACAGCAGCACGCAGGCGCACTGAGCAGGCCGCAGATCACTGTGATATGTTGCTCGTGTCGGCTCCTGTGCGCATACGCGGGAGTGACGTCATCGCGGCTCCGGGGAATCACAGCGCCGGAGCAGCGAGACCCGGAAGTCACTCTGGGATACATGGCAGAAGCGAAGATGAAGACGGAGGACCGCTTCGGGGGCTTCGTTCTCAGGTAAGTTATTCATAATGAGCTAGTATGCCTTTGCCTTGCAGGTTGCATTTTTTTTTATTTATTGCCTTTACTTCCTCTTTAACCACTTAAGGACCGCCGCATGGCAATGTACGTCGGTGCAATGGCACCGAAAGGCACAAGCACGTACATGTACGTGCGCGCCTTCCAGCGGGTGGGGGTCCGATCGGACCCCCTCCCGCTGGATGTGGCGGTCTGTTTCGCTTCAAGAGCGATCTGGGATGAGGGGATGGCCGTTGGTTTCTGGCCATCCCCTCTCGATCGCTCCTGGCGAATGAGAAGCTTCCCCGCTGTGTATAGTAAACACAGGCAGGGAGGAAGTGATGCCATTCTCCTCGGGGCGGTCTTATTGACCGGACTGCGAGGAGAACAGAGAAAGTAAGTGTGCACCAACACTACACTGACATGTAGGCACACATAGGCACACAAACCCCCTCTGACTCCCCCGCCCCCCCTCCCCCTCCCAGTCACAGTGTCACTGATTGCAGTGATCATTTATTTATTGATCACTGCATTTAGTGTCAGTTGTGACAGTAAAAACTGTCAGGGCAGTTAATGTTAGATCCAGGGTAGCCCCCTACCCCCCCCCAATAAATTTTAACCCCCTGATTGCCCCTAGTTAACCCTTTCACCCCCTTTTGCCAGTATCACTAAGCAATCGTTTTTCTGATCGCTGCATTAGTGTCACTGATGCCGTTAGGTAGCTAGTTATTTTTTTAGGTCCACCGTCAGGTTTTTATAGCGCTAGGTACCCCGATATACTACCCAATAATGGTTTTAACCCCCTGATTGCCCCTAGTTAACCCTTTCACCAGCGATCACCGTATAAGTGTCACTGGTGACGCTGGTTAGCCAGTTAGTTATTTAGGTTTCCCGTCAGGTTTTTATATAGCGCCAGGGACCCCCATATACTACCTAATAAAGATTTTAACCCCCTGATTGCCCCAGTTAACCCTTTCACCAGTGATCACCGTATAAGTGTTACGGGTGACTCTGGTTAGTTAGTTTGCTTTTTATAGCATCAGGGCACCCACCATTTATTACCCAATAAAGGTTTAACCCCCTGATCACCCGGCGGGTGATATCAATTAGATTTTAGGGTCAGGGTCTGCGTCGCCCCAGGCAGCGCTAGGTTAGTGCCAGTACCGCTAACACCCACGCGCAAAGCATAAACCTCCCGTAGTGGTATAGAATCTGAACAGATCAATATCTGACTGATCAGATCTATACTAGCGTCCCCAGCAGTTTAGGGTTCCAAAAAAACGCATTGTTAGCGGGATCAGCCCAGATACCTGCTAGCACCTGCGTTTTGCCCCTTGGCCCAGCCCACCCAAGTGCAGTATCAATCGATCACTGTCACTTACAAAACACTAAACACATAACTGCTGCGTTCGCAGAGTCAGGCCTGATCCCTGCGATCGCTAACAGTTTTTTTGGTAGCGTTTTATATTTAAATCCGGAAGGCAGTGCTTGGTTTTCGGGGTCCATACATGGCTAGGCTCCCAAAAAGTCCCCCACATGTGGTATTCCTGTACTCGGGAGAAGCAGCAGAATTTATTTTGGGGTGTAATTTCACTTATGACCATAGCATGTGTGAGCAATATATAATTTAGTGACAACTTTGTGCAAAAAAAAAATAAAATTTAATATTCCTACAACTTGTGGCAAAATATAAAATATTTCATGGACTCAACATGCCTCTCAGTAAATAGCTTGGGGTGTCTACTTTCCAAAATGGGGTCATTTGGGGGGGGGTTTTGTGCTATTTTGGAATTTTATGGCCTTCAAAACTGTGATAGGTAGTGAGGAGTGAAATCAAAAATTTGCACCCTTAGAAATCATGAAGGCAGTGATTGGATTTCGGGGTGCCGTATGTGGCTAGACTCCCAAAAAGTCCCACATATGTGGTATCCATGTACTCAGGAGAAGCAGCAGAATATATTTTGGGGTGCAATTCCACATATAACTATGGCATGTGTGAGCAATATATCATTTAGTGACAACTTTTTGTAAACTTTTTTTTTGTGTCATTTTTCAATCACTTGGGACAAAAAAAAATATTCAATGGGCTCAACATGCCCCTCAGCAATTTCCTTGGGGTGTCTACTTTCCAAAATGGGGTCATTTGGGGGGTTTTGTGCTATTTTGGCATTTTATGGCCTTCGAAACTGTGATAGGTATTGAGGAGTGAAATCAAAAATTTGCACCCTTAGAAATCCTGAAGGCAGCGATTGGATTTCGGGGTGCCGTATGCGGCTAGACTCCCAAAAAGTCCCACATATGTGGTATCCCTGTACTCAGGAGAAGTAGCAGAATATATTTTGTAAACTTTTTTTTTTTTTTGTGTCATTATTCAATCATTTGGGACAAAAAAAAATATTCAATGGGCTCAACATGCACCTCAGCAATTTCATTGGGGTGTCTACTTTACTGGGATCATTTGGGGGGGGGGGGGTTTTACTGCCCTGCCATTTTAGCACCTCAAGAAATGAGATAGGCAGCCATAAATTAAAAGCTATGTAAATTCCAGAAAATGTACTCTAGTTTGTAGACGCTATAACTTTTGCGTAAACCAATAAATATACGCTTATTGACATTTTTTTTACTAAAGACATGTGGCTGAATAAATTTTGCCCTAAATGTATGACTAAAATTGAGTTTATTCGATTTTTCTTATAACAAAAAGTAGAAAATATATTTTTTTCTCAAAATTTTCGGTCTTTTTCCATTTATATCGCAAAAAAAAAAAATTGCAGAGGCAATCAAATACCATCAAAATAAAGCTCTATTTGTGGGAAGAAAAGGACGCAAATTTTGTTTGGATACAACATTGCATGACCGCGCAATTACCAGTTAAAGCAGTGCAGTGCGAAATTGTAAAAAGACCTCTGGTCCTTAGGCTGACAATTGGTCCGGGGCTGAAGTGGTTAACATGTCTGTTTATGACTATTTGTGAGAGGAACATTACCTAAGGAGCTTTAAATGGTCTTTAAAGGGTTACTCATTTTCTCTCTCTCTATATATACAAGGGGCGTTCAAATCAAACAGGGACTTTTGATTTTATATAATAAAAGAACAAATTTCAAGGAGTGGAAACTGCATTTATTTTTCAAAACGCTACCCTGCTACATTTTTACACTTATCCCAGCACTTAACTAATGCCTGGAAAGCTTAGGCATAGAAAGATTTGTCAGTACGCTTGAACCATCCTAGGACAACCTGCTTCACTTCCTCAAAAGTGCTGAAATGCTGACCTCTGATCTTTTTTAACAACTTCACGTTAGGTTATGCGTCGATTATACAGCAACAGGCATTCTATGCACTGAATGTTCACAAAATGACTGCTGCTGTGGACTGGGAACCACCAAGGACAGGATCATCACTGACAGATGTACAGCCTTCTTTGAAACATTTACACTATTCAAATGTCTTACTGCAGCTGAGCGTCTCATCAACTTACTAAAAATACATCTTCTGTAGATATCTGCAGTTTTACTTCATCTTCATCTTCATATCTGCAGAAACTTCATCACCACATGTATGCAATAACACTGGTGTCTGCCTTCTTGACTAACAGTCTCTGGACTTGCCCGCCTATCAGCAATAGGACACACTTGCCAAATACTACTGTGTATGTGTGTAGTACAGTAATACTAGCGTTTGTTTTCCTACCTGTAAAATGAAAAGTCCCGGTTTGACTTGACTGCTATATATATATATATATATATATATATATATATTTATATATATATATATATATATACAGTCAGGTCCATAAATATTGGGACAGTGACACAATTTTAATCTTTTTGGCTCTATACGCCACCACAATGGTTTTGAAATGAAACAAACAAGATGTACTTTAACTGCAGACTTTCAGCTTTAATTTGAGGGTATTTACATCCAAAGCAGGTGAATGGTGTAGGAATTACGACAGTTTGTATATGTGCCTCCTACTTTTTAAGGGACCAAAAGTAATGGGACAATTGGCTGCTCAGCTGTTCCATGGCCAGGTGTGTGTTATTCCCTCATTATCCCATTTACAAGGAGCAGATACAAGGTCCAGCATTCATTTTAAGTGTGCTATTTGCATTTGGAATCTGTTGCTCTCACTCTCTATGAGATCCAAAGAGATGTCACTATCAGTGAACAAATCCATCATTAGGCTGAAAAAAACAAAACAAACCCATCAGAGAGATAGCAAAAACATTAGGTGTGGCCAAATCAACTGTTTGGAACATGCTTAAAAAAAAAAGAATTCAGCGGTGAGCTCAGCAACACCAAAAGACCCGGAAGACCATGGAAAACAACTGTGGTGGGCTGACCAAAGAATTCTTTCCCTGGTGAAGAAAACACCCTTCACAACCATTGGCCAGATCAAGAACACTCTCCAGGAGGTAGGTGTATGTGTGTCAAAGTCCACAATCAAGAGAAGACTTCACCAGAGTGAATACAGAGGGTTCACCACAAGATGTAAACCATTGGTGAGCCTCAAAAACAGGAAGGCTAGATTAGAGTTTGCCAAACAACATCTAAAAAAGCCTTCACAGTTCTGGAACAACATCCTATGGACAGGTGAGACCAAGATCAACGTGTACCAGAGTGATGGGAAGAGAAGAGTATAGAGAAGGAAAGGAACTGCTCATGATCCAAAGCATACCACCTCATCAGTGAAGCATGGTGGTGGTAGTGTCATGGCGTGGGCGTGTATGGCTGCCAACGAAACTGGTTCTCTTGTATTTTTTGATGATGCGACTGTTGACAAAAGCAGCAGGATGAATTCTGAAGTGTTTCGGGCAATATTATCTGCTCATATTCAGGAAAATGCTTTAGAACTCATTGGATGGCAATTCACAGTGCAGATGGACAATGACCCGAAGCATACTGCGAAAGCAATCAAAGAGTTTTTTAAGAGAAAGAAGTGGAATGCTATGCAATGGCCAAGTCAATCACCTGACCTGAATCCGATTGAGCTTGCATTTCACTTGCTGAAGACAAACCAGAAGGGAAAATGCCCCAAGAACAAGCAGGAACTGAAGACAGTTGCAGTAGAGGCCTGGCAGAGCATCACCAGGGATGAAACCCAGTGTTTGGTGATGTCTTTGCATTCCAGACTTCAGGCTGTAATTGACTGCAAAGGATTTGCAACCAAGTATTAAAAAGTGAAAGTTTGATGGATGATTGTTAATCTGTCCCATTACTTTTGGTCCCTTAAAAAGTGGAAGGCACATATACAAACTGTTGTAATTCCTACACTGTTTATCTGATTTGAATGTAAATACCCTCAAATTAAAGCTGAAAGTCTGCAGTTAACGCTCATCTTGTTCTTTTCATTTACAAATACATTGTGGTGGTGTATAGAGCCAAAACGTTTAGAATTGTGTCGATGTCCCAATATTTATGGACCTGACTGTATATATATGAGACATATCTATCTAGGGGTGTCCCGTGGCAGATGGCCCAGTAACTCCAGAGTCTGACAACAGATCCACTTGAATGGATTTTATTTGCAAAACATAGACAATGAACGGTCTCTTAAATTGGGATCAGGGTTGGAAAGTAAGTTCAGGTACTCTTAGTGTCAAAGTCAAATGTTGAAGAACTTGCTCACTTTGACTGCATCCAGAGAATAGCCATTCACAACTGGACGTTCACTCAAGTTGGACAGTCCTTCTCTCACAAGGCCTAGCAGCCAACAAGGTGCTTACTCAGGAACAAGTCTCTGCCACAGACGTTGTAGAACACGTGGGAAAACTAAACTTGAAGAACACTCGTGGGATACCTGGATCTTTCAGCCAGCTTGGCGATATCCACAAGAGCGGATTCTCTTGGGTACTTCAGCCCTTGAAGGCTCTTTCTAAGAAACCAACTCGTACGTGGCCTTCTTTTGAAGAGTCCTCCCCTGGAATGGTTGAAGTCACTGGGTCTCTCCCAAACCGGAGACGGCACCCAACCACCTCAGAATCCTCCTTTAGTTTCCCTGCCTTGGGCTAGCTAGCCCTGGGACATCAAGATCGAATGGATCTGCACCCCAGGCCATAGCCTTCCTGGGGGCTGGTCAGGAGGACCAGGACCATGAAGTCAGTACATCTTTCTGGACCGGAACACTGAAACACCTGATCATCTTAAATACCCTCTCTCAGAATGCACAGCAAGAATGCCACTCCCACTGGTTGGGCTCCGAGACAGAGTAACTTAAGCACCCAACCAGACCATGGTTCCATACCTGCCTGCCAGAAGAGACAGTGCCCCTGTGGTCAGGTGGAACATCCCATAGTCCAGTCATACTGATGCTGAAGTCCTAATTTAGACAATTGTACCTAAACCAAACTGCAGTTTAGGTATGACCTTAACTTTGAAAAACGCATAGCACATGCTCTTCAGGAGCCGCCGCTACATATATAGATAAATATAGATCTATATCTATCTATCTATCTATCTATCTATCTATCTATCTATCTATCTATCTATGTTCTAGGGCTGTGGAAATGAAAGATTAATTCCTCGATTAATCAATACATTTTTTTGATCAATCAAAATTCTTTTGATCGGTACACACATCTCCACCAGCTTCCGTGTCTTCTGGGAATTCTGTCGGAGATCCGGTGATATCATGGACATCAATGTCACTGGACTCCTCCCCCTTCCCCAAGTGCCTCCATCGGCTAACGAAGGGAAGGGGGAGGAGTCCGTGATTTCGAAGTTCCGATTGAACGTAACGCGTATGGGGGAAGGAGCTACGCATGACGTCGCTCGCTGCTGCCCTACAGAACTAACATGATTGTCGGCTTTACATGCTGTGTTTTTATCATCTTTATGTGAGTAGTTTGTGTTTGAACACAAAAATGTAATCTTATACTTAGGCGGGGAGCACTTAGATCTTTTCTTTCTACCCCATGACCTGGCGTCCTTGCTAAGATCTAAGGAGACATGAGAGAAGTTTATTGTTCGTGTTAACCATTTTGATACCTGCTTGCAAGACTACCTGTTTGCATAGGGGTCCATGCCATAAGGTGAGAGCGATTAGTTACGTCAGTGCTACAGTTTGAATTTAAAATGTATTTGTGTGAACTGTAACGCTAAGTCATGTATTGTGGAAACTAACTAGTGTCGGGTGATTGTATATAGTGTATACCACATTTACCACTGACTAATGCAGAGTTGCAATGCAAGGAGATCGGCTAAAAGTAGTTGGATCTGTATGCGTGTTATAATTAATCGAAATTAGTTGATTAATCATTTAAAAAAAAAAAAAATTAATCGAACACGGACATTTTAATCAGTAACAACCCTAATATATTCCGTATTTATCAACATATAACACACACTTTTTTCCCCTTAAAATCAGAGGAAAATCGTGGGTGTGTATAATACGCCGATCCCCTGCCGATTGTGAGCTTCTTGGTGGCTTTTGGTCACTTTCGACCTCTCTCATTGGCTTTTGGCCGCTCTCGCCAGAGAATTCTCGCTGAGAATGGCCGAGTGCGGCCGAGGGTGGCCAAAAGCCGACAAGAATGGCCGAGAGCTACCGAGCGCCACTGAGATGCACAGGACATCCACTCTGTATCTCGGCGGCAGCATTTTAAAATGGCAAATCTGCAATGCAAGCCTGCAATGACACTGACAAGGCTGCAATGCAAGGCTGCAAATTACACTGACAAGGTTGAAATGCAAGGCTGCAAATGACACTGACAAGCCTGCAATGACACTGACAAGGCTGCAATGACAAAAGCTGCAAATGACACTGACAAGGCTGCAAATTACACTGACAAGGCTGCAATGAAAAGACTGCAAATGACACTGACAAGGCTGCAATGCAAGGCTGCAATGCAAGGCTGCAAATGACACTCACAAGGCTGCAATGCAAGCCTGCAATGACACTCACAAGGCTGCAATGACAAGACTGCAAATGACACTGACGAGGCTGAAAATGACAATGACAAGGCTCCAATGCAAGGCTGCAAATGACACTGGCAAGGCTGCAATGCAAGCATGCAATGACACTGACAAGGCTGCAATGACACTGACAAGGCTGCAATGACAAGGCTGGAAATGACACTGACAAGGCTGCAAATGGACACTGACACGGCTGCAGATGGACACTGATAAGGCTGCATTGATGAGCATTTAAATGTAAGTTTTTTTTTCCTTAAACTTCCCTCCTAAAAGTTTTTTCCCTCCTAAACTTGGGGTGTGTGTTATACGCCGATAAATACTGTATATATATATATATATATATATATATATATATATATATATATATATATATATATATATATATATATATGTATATATCTATATGTATATATATATATATATATGTATATATATATATATATATATATATATATATGTGTGTGTGTGTGTGTGTGTGTGTGTGTGTGTGTGTGTGTGTGTGTGTGTGTGTGTATATATATATATATATATATATATATATATATATATAGATAGATAGATAGATAGATAGATACGTTCATCGTCGATAAATACAGTATATATATATATATATATATATATATATATATATATATATATACAGTGGGGATCGAAAGTTTGGGCACCCCAGGTAAAAATGTGTATTAATGTGAATAACGAAGCCAAGGAAAGATGAAAAAATCTCCAAATGGCATCAAATTACAGATTAGACATTGTTATAATATGTCAAAAAAAGTTAGATTTTATTTCCATCATTTACACTTTCAAAATTACAGAAAACAAAAAAATGGCGTCTGCAAAAGTTTGGGCACCCTGCAGAATTTATAGCATGCACTGCGCCCTTTGCAAAGCTGATACCTGCCAGTGTCATGGATAGTTCTCAATCATCGTCTGGGAAGACCAGGTGATGTCAATCTCAAAGGTTTTAAATGGCCAGACTCATCTGACCTTGCCCCAACAATCAGCACCATGGGTTCTTCTAAGCAGTTGTCTAGAAAACTGAAACTGAAAATAGTTGACGCTCACAAAGCTGGAGAAGGCTATAAGAAGATAGCAAAGCTTTTTTAGATGTCAATATCCTCTGTTCGGAATGTAATTAAGAAATGGCAGTCATCAGGAACAGTGGAAGTTAAAGCAAGATCTGGAAGACCAGGAAAAATATCAGACAGAACAGCTTGCAGGATTGTGAGAAAAGCAATTCAAAACCCACGTTTGACTGCACGATCCCTCCAGAAAGATCTGGCAGACACTGAAGTTGTGGTACACTATTCCACTATAAAGAGATACTTGTATGGTCTTCATGGAAGAATCATCAGAAGAAAACCTTTTCTATGTCCTCACCACAAAAATCAGCGTTTGAACTTTGCAAATGAACATATAGACAAGCCTGAGTCATTTTGGAAACAAGTTCTGTGGACCGATGAGGTTAAAATAGAACTTTTTGGCCGGAATGAGCAAAGGTACGTTTGGAGAAGAAAGGGCACAGAATTTAATGAAAAGAACCTCTGTCCAACTGTTAAGCATGGGGGTGGATCAATCATGCATTGGGGTTGTATTGCAGCCAGTGGCACAGGGAACATTTCACGAGTAGAAGGAAAAATGGATTCAATAAAATTTCAGCAAATTTTGGATGGTAACCTGAAAAAGCTGAAGTTAAAGAGAGGTTGGCTTCTAAAAATGGATAATGATCCTAAACACACCTCAAAATCCACAGGGGATTACATCAAGAGGTGTAAACTGAAGGTTTTGCCATGGCCTTCACAATCTCCTGACCTCAACATTATTGAAAATCTATGGATAGACCTTAAAAGAGCAGTGCGTGACAGACAGCCCAGAAATCTCAAAGAACTGGAATACTTTTGTAAGAAAGAATGGGCAAAGATACCTCAAACAAGAATTGAAAGACTCTTGGCTGGCTACAAAAAGCGTTTACAAGCTGTGATACTTGCCAAAGGGGGCAGTACAAGATATTAACTCTGCAGGGTGCCCAAACTTTTGCAGACGCCATTTTTTTGTTTTCTGTAATTTTGAAAGTGTAAATGATGGAAATAAAATCTAACTTTTTTTGACATATTATAAGAATGTCTAATCTGTAATTTGATGCCATTTGGAGATTTTTCAATCTTTCCTTGGCTTTGTTATGCACATTAATACACATTTTTACCTGGGGTGCCCAAACTTTTGATCCCCACTGTATATATATATATATATATATATATATATATATATATATATATATATATATATATATATATATATATATATATATATATATATATATACTGTATGCTGTATATATATAGATACATAGATATAGATATATGTATACTGTATATACACACACACGCAGCACATCTAGTACATTGGTACATCTGTAAGCACAGTCCCACTTGAATGCTAATGACCTTTGGAGCTGAGGTGTTCGCTCTCTCGCAGTGCTGTAATTATTGTCTCAAATCTCAAAAATAACACCCACTCACAAATTGCCGCTGTGACAAAATGGCATAACATGTGCTATTTGTTGTAGAGTTTTGCACATTTCCATTGAGGTTTAAGAATGTATGGTGTCACTTTCACACATAAATACCCTACTTCAGAGTGATGATCAATGTTCTGCTTTCCATGCCATTCACTATAAATTATCCTCTTATTCTAAACTGGCCATTTTGTTCCAGCCAATATTTTATTTCCTTCACTTTTTTTTTTTTAGCTCTTCAGAATGGCAGGCGCAGAACAGCACATTACAAATGACCTGCTTTTTGTGATAGGTTACATAACAGCATCTTGAAGCACATATATCTCAGCTCCAGGCACGTAGTAAAGTAAGTAATTTCAGGCTCCTCTCCAATGCTTGAACTACAATGGTTCACTATAATTTGTGGTAAGGTCTGATTGTCAATGATGATGAACATGTGTAACATGCATAGAACAAATATTGCCAGGGGCACAGACTTATTTCATCCTCCTGCAGCGGCTGACTGTATTGACTTATAAACTTGTACAGTGCAGATGCTCACAGTTTGCAGACCATCCACTTTATTTTTTGTGCTACTATATCTTAGGTTATTGCTTTCCTGATCCCTCCAGAGTTCCTTAAATCATGTGGAAAGATGTATTTTTCACGGGCATTTTGGTTTTTTTTTTGGTTTTTTTCCCTAAAGTATCAATTTTCTTTAAATAGGAGTCCACACAAGGCTAAGCAATCACACTGATACTGTAGCATAACCAGTGAGGAAAACAAGGCTATCATTGCAGAAATTGCAAGCTAACAGGCTGTCTTTCAACTCAATACTTTCTAAATCACTGATGAGGAAGCATACATAGGACGTAAACACAATAATGTGAACTCCAGTATTATAGGGTTTAAAGCAGGGATCTTCAAACTATGGCCCTCCAGTTGTTCAGAAACTACAATTCCCATCATGCCTAGTCATGTCTGTGAATGTCAGAGTTTTACAATGCTTCATGGGATGCGTAGTTTCACAACAGCTGGAGGGCCATAGTTTGAAGATCCCTGGTTTAAAGTGTATGAAGTACCTTGAAAAAGTATACATACCCCTTAAAATTTTCCACATTTTGTTATGTTACTACCAAAAAAGTTAATATATTTTATTTTGATTTTTTGTGAGAAACCAACACAACGTGCCACATAATTGTGAAGTGGAAGGAAAATGATATATGGTTTTCAAATTTTTTACAAATAAATATGTGAAATGTGTGGGGTGCATTTGTATTCAGCCCCCCCAAGTCAATACTTTGTAGAACCACCTTTTGCTGCAATTACAGCTGCAAGTTTTTTTGGGGATGTCTGAAATGTCTGAACCAGCTTTGTACATTTAGAGAGTGACATTTTTGCCATTCTTCTTTGAAAAATAGCTCAAGTTCTCTCAGATTGGATGGAGAGCGTCTGTGATTTTCAAGTCTTGCCACAGATTCTCAATTGGATTTAGGTCTGGTCTTTGACTGGGCCAGTCTAACAAATAAATATCCTTTGATCTAAACCATTCCATTGTAGCTCAGGCTGTATGTTTAGGGTCATTATCCCACTGGAAGGGGAACCTCCGCCCTAGTCTCAAGTCTTTTACAGACTCTAACAGGCTTTCTTCTAAGATTGCCCTGTATTTGGCTCCACCCATCTTCCCATCAACTCTGACCAGCTTCACTGCCTCTGCTGAAGAAAAGCATCCCCACAATATGATTCTACCAGCACCATAATTCACGGTGGGGATGGTGTGTTTAGTATAATGTGCAGTGTTCGTTTTTCGTCACACTTAGCGGTTTGCTCCTAGGCCAAAAAAGTTAAATGTTGGTCTCATTTAACCAGAGCACCTTCTTCCACATGTTTGCTGTCTTCTTATGGTTTTCTTTCAACAATAGCTTTCTTTTGGCTACTCTTCCATAAAAGGCAGATTTGTGGTGTGCATGACTAAATGGTTGTCATGTGGACAAATTCTTTTGAGTTGTGCATCTTTTCAGCTCCTACAGAGTTACCATTGGGTCTCTTGGCTGCTTCTCTGATTGATGCTCTCCTTAACTGGCCTGTCAGTTTAGGTGGAAGGCCATGCCTTGTTAGGTGTGCAGTTGTGCCATACTCTTTCCATTTTCCAATGATAGATTGAACAATGCTCCATGGGTTGTTCAGTTGTTCACCTCTTAGCGCTTCACAGAAAAGCTGTATTTATGGTGAGATTAAATTACACACAGGGAGACTCTATTTACTAATTAGGTGACTTCTGAAGGCAATTGGTTAAACTAGATTTTATTTAGGGGTATCAGAGTAAAGGGGCCTGAATACAAATGCACACCCCACTTTTCACATATTTATTTGTAAAACAAATTTAAAAAACATTTATCATTTTCTTTCCACTTCGCAATTATGTGCTAGTTTGTGTTGGCCTATTACATAAAATCCCAATAAAATGCATTTACATTTTTGGTTGTAACATGACAAAATGTGGAAAATTTCAAGGGATGTGAATACTTATTCAACGCACTGTATATAGCCATATTTTGCTTATTTGTTTTGGTTAGCATATGTAGCATATGTTAGAATGCCTGCCATGGCTTTGTGACTGCCTATATCCCTGCTGGGGATTTTCACCATCTTTTCTGGTGAATATTGTCACTGAGAGAGATCCTCCTCGGTTCAGCTCGCAACAGAATATGCGACCAGGCAAAAAATATGTTTGAATACGCGAACACCATTAAAATCTATGGGACATGAATGTTAAAAATCAAAAGTGCTAATTTTAAAGGTTTATATGCAAGTTATTATCATAAAAAGGTTTTGGGGACCCGGGCCATGCCCTAGGGGACATAGGTTGCAAACAGCAACAGTGCAATCTGCTGCACACATGTTGAAAAAGACCCACACCAAGGAACTTTTAAAAGTCAGCGGGGAGTCAACAGCACCCTGCACCTGCAAAGCTCTGTGGTGTGATGCAATAGGGTGGCTGCCCTTAAGCTGCCTCCTAGAGGACATCCTGCCTAGTTGAGTAGACACAGGACCCGCAGCCGCTGCTTCCTACCGAGGGCTAGAGCCAGCACTTCCCGCCAAGGAGGAGAGCCACCGCTTCCTGCAGAGGAGAAGAGCCCCGTCACTCCAGGAGATGAGCAGAGCCCTGCCACACTAGAGGTAAGTGCCGCTGGACTGGCTGTGGGGTGGGGTTAGTGAAGTGATAGCTGAGCCGGGGGGCATATGATGGGGCACAAGTGGCAGCATATGACGGGCACAAGTGGCTGCATATGATGGGGCACAGGTGGCTGCATATGATGGGCACAAGTGGCTGCATTTGATTAGCACAAGTGGCTGCATTTGATTGGCACACATGGCTGCATATACTGGGCACAAGTAGCTGCATATGATGGGCACAAGTGGCTGCATATGATGGGCTCAAGTGGCTGCATATGATGGACACAAGTGGCTGCATTTGACGGGTACAAGTGGCTGCATTTGATGGGCACAAATGGCTGCATATTATGGGCACAAGTGGCTGCATGTGATTGGGACAAGTGGCTGCATATGATGGGCACAAGTGGCTGCATATGTTGGGGCACAAGTGGCTGCATATGATGGGCACAAGTGGCTGCATATGATGGGGCATAGTGGCTGCATATGATGGGCACAAGTGGCTGCATATGATGGGGCACAGGTGGCTGCATATGATGGGCACAAGTGGCTGCATTTGATTAGCACAAGTGGCTGCATTTGATTGGCACACATGGCTGCATATACTGGGCACAAGTAGCTGCATATGATTTGCACAAGTGGCTGCATATGATGGGCTCAAGTGGCTGCATATGATGGACACAAGTGGCTGCATTTGACGGGTACAAGTGGCTGCATTTGATGGGCACAAATGGCTGCATATTATGGGCACAAGTGGCTGCATGTGATTGGGACAAGTGGCTGCATATGATGGGCACAAGTGGCTGCATATGATGGGGCATAGTGGCTGCATATGATGGGCACAAGTGGCTGCATATGATGGGGCATAGTGGCTGCATATGATGGGCACATGTGGCTGCATATGATGGGCACAAGTGGCTGCATATTATGGGGCACTATTGGCTGCATATTATGGGGCACAAGTGGCTGCATATGATGAGCAAAAGTGTCTACATTTGATTGGCACAAGTGGCTACATTTGATTGGCATAAGTGGCTGCATATACTGGGCACAAGTAGCTGCATATGATGGGCACAAGTGGCTGCATTTGATGGTCAAAAGTGGCTGCATATACTGGACACAAGTGGCTACATATGATGGGCACAAGTGGATGCATTTGACAGGCACAAATGGCTGCATTTGATGGGCACAAATGGCTGCATATGACGGGCACAAGTGGCAGTATTTTTCAGTTTGTGACCCACCAAAAATTTTGAGCATCAGCCGCCACTGCATACACCACAGCATGCACTGTAGATATAGGCTATATATATATATATATATATATATATATATATATATATATATAGGCTGCACTGGATGCAGAGGATATATATCTATATCTATAAATACATATATCTATATATATATCTATATATATATATATATATATATATATATATATATATATATATATAGATATATATGTGTACTGTATGTATATATATATATATATATATATATATATATATATATATATATATATAGTGCCTGCTGCTGAAGAGCACACGCTACGTGTTTTTGTAAATTTAATGTTACCCTTAAACCGCAGTTTGGTTTGGGTTTGATTACTCTAAATTTTGACCTCAGACTCAGTCTGACTGGACTGAAGGGTGTTCTGCCTGGCCATAGTGGGCGCTGTCACTTCTGGCAGGTATGGAAACACAGTCTAGCTGGGTGCTTTAAGGTTACTTTCTCTTGGAACCAGCCCAGTGGGAGTGTCACTCTTGCTGTGCTTTCTAGGAGGGAGTACTTAAGATGCGAATGTCACGTGTTTCGGGGTTCCGGTCCAGAAGTAGGTTCTGACTGCATGGTCCTGGTCCTCCTGACCAGCGCCCAGGACTTTCATGGCTTGGGGTGCGGATCCACCCGACTTTACATCTTGGGGCTGGCTAGCCCGAGGCGAGGAATCTGAAAAAAGGATTTGGAGGTGGTCCGGTGCTGTCTCGGTTAGTGGAGAGGCCCAGCAACTGTGAAGTTATCCGGGGAGGACTCTTCGGGAGAAGGCCACGCAAGGGTTGGCTTCTCAACAAGAGCCTGGACAAGCTGAAGGACCCAAGTGAATCCACTCTCGTGCGGTATCGCCGGACCGGCTGCAAGATAATGGTACCACACGAGTGTTCTACAAGTTTCAAGTTTCCTTTATATGTTCTATAAAAAAGTCTGTGGCAGAGACCCTGTTGGCTGCTAGGCCTGATGAGAGAAGGACTATCCAATTAGGGTGAGGATCCAGCTGTGAATGGCTATTTTCTGGATTTATTCAAAGTAAGAGAGTTATTCTTCATTCTGACTTTGATGCTAAGCCCTTGTACACACGGTCGGAGAATCCATCGTAATGTGTCCTATCAGACCGTTTTGTCTGATAATCCGACTGTGTGTGGTATGCATCGGACTGTTTCCGTCTGAATATCCGTCGGACCAAATTTTCCAACTTGTTGGAAATATTTTCCGACAAACTGGTCCGATCGGACATACTCCGATCATGTGTAGAGAATTCCGATCGGACCAAGTGCCACGCATGCTCAGATCAAATTCCTACATCAAAGCTATTGGCTACTACCCTGAACGTAGTCCCATCGTAACGAAATTAAGTCATCACGTTCTGAACGATCGGATTTATTGACAACTTTGTCCGACCGTGTGTATGCAACAGTTTCGGACAAGATCCGTCGATTTGGTTGTTGGAATCTCCGACCGTGTGTACAAGGGCTTAGAGTACCTGGACTTTTCACCTAAACCCTCTGATCCTATACCGAGAGACTGTTTGTTTAACTACTTTTTGCAAATAAAAATCCCTTTAAGTGGATCTGTCATCGATCTCTGCAGTTTTTGGATCTACCTCGGGAAACCCCTAGATGCATACGAGGTAAAGAAGGTAACGGTAAGCTCAATAAAATCAGCCGCTCCTTCGGGAGTCAGTGCTATATATATATATATATATATATATATATATATATATATATATACTTATAAACAAGACTGTATATATATATATATATAATACACTGCCACTAACTGAGTAACCTGCATGCTTAATCTAACTCAAGCTATCTCTCTGTCCACACCAACAACACTTCGCACGGCCGCTCTGTAAGCAGCCTTATATAGTGTGGGACATGGACTTAGTCCCCCTGAGCCATGATTGGCCAAAGGCACCCTGCCTCTGGCCAATTATGGCTCTCTCAGCAGAGCGCGCTGTGATTGGCCAGAGCATGCAGGTCAGGTGAATGCTTTAGCCACTCATCGTACAGCGATGCACTATGTTTAGTACATAATGGGTCCTTCCTCAAATTTACCACAATCGCCCCATAATATTTGCTATTAGGCGAACGGGCGAACACCTGATGTTCGAGTCAAACTTATGTTCGGCCCGAACATCGAGCTCATCCCTAGTGATTACCTTTTGTGTTTTTCTTTCTTTGTCTACGCTGTCTAGGTTGTATGTCATTGTATTGTTCAGCAGTGGTTAGCACAAGTGGTCAGTAACATTTGTGACTTGTCATAGGGGTGGGGCCTGTTAATTGACGTATGAAGATAGTTTATAGCTTGCTCCCAGGTCCTTCTTTCAGATATGATAAAGAAAAAATGTAGCTCTACAAAGTGAAAACAAATAATGTGCAAGCGCAAATAAGAGTCCACTGAAAAGTCCCTCCTAGATCCTGATTGGCCACCGAGGCTCAAAAAGCAATCCAGGGAGAGGAAAAACAATAGATAACTTCTGCTAGATGAGATAGTGACATCCACAACAATCAGAAAAGATGGAATACTCTTACCAGAGTCGTTGGACCTGTATGTCAGCGACACCAGATCAAAGGAGCTTGAAGCGAAAATCGCTTAAAGAGGACTAGTTGTGTAGGATCTCCTGTTGTCAGAAGTCAGAAAAATGTCAGAAATAGTGTAATTCTGAGAGTACAAAATGGCTAGTTTACACAATACTTGCCTTTTGGGCCTTGTGAGCAACTGGAGGAGCATATACTTCGAGACACTGGGGATCTGAGCTGTGGATTGCCGAACCATTCAGATGACTTCTGACAACAGCACCTGCAGCTTTTGAGGGGCTTTAATTCAGCTTTAGAATCATTTTGTTTTGGAAGAAATTGCAGATGTGAGATATCAACAAACACACACACAGGGCATCTGCCAAGCTTCATGCTTCAAAAAAGCACCACAAAGCATCAGTTTTGATGTCCACCATTCTGTGTTGTTGTTCAGATTGACAAGATCTTGTTCATAATTATGTGAAAAAATAATGTAAAAACTATGTAAAAAAAATGTTAAAACTAATAATAATATAATAACTCTGATGTAGGTAAATAAATTATTTACAATGTGATAATCTGTTGCTTGCTTATGACTGTAAATGATGGATACAGTATCATTTAACAAATTGTTGACTCCTGAAAAACAAATAATTTGGTCTGTAGTCAAGTTAGGTTGTAGAATAACTTTGTTACAGTCACCAGATCTCATGTACAAATGGTCAGATTTCTAGGAATAAACTTAGCAGCGAAGAGAAACCAGACAAGCCATTTTGGTGGGCCATCTACAAACAGATTCCACTACCTTTCTCATCGCTTGTACCCTTTTCCTAGAACAAGCTCCTAAAAGGACATACATTTCCAAACAGTTGTAGCTCAAAAAGCAACAATTGTAATCTGAAACACAGGGGGGTTTACTTTATGTATGCATCCAGTGCATTTGGTGCGCTAAGCCCTAAAAACAAACAATGACTGCATCAGCAGTTTCTACATAAACTTCAAATCAAATTTTTCTTTCTTTGTAACAAAAACTCTGCTTTCACCTGTATTACTGCATATATCTACTTTATATATCCCTTCCACTGTGAAAACCAGGCCTGTCTAGGAAACTGCACAAATTCTACTGGGAATCAGATTGACTGTTTCATCTGGTAACCCAAATATGAAGAAATAGAAGCACAGAACAGTATAAGCATACAGAAACATAGATCACTGCTGGCCTCATCTAAATTACTCCAACAATAACTATTCTGCAATGGAAATGAGAGAACACAATGAATTAGAACTTTTATGAAAAATTATTTTATTATATTATATTATTATTATTTTATTTTCATTTTTTTCATTAACTAGAAAGTGACCCATG